>NC_057808.1:535948187-536132199 GCF_018294505.1 Triticum aestivum | reverse complement strand
TACTTCCAAATACTTTAATTTTTATTATATTAGATGGTGATCTATTTTATAGTATATTGTAGTTTACTTTTATCATATTTATTAATTTTAAATGGAAATACTGACATTTTTTAAATATGTATTTTGATACTTAAATTTACTCTCTTTTTTTAGTTTGAGACTTGAAAAAGTAGTTTGAGACTTAAAATATGTAGTTTAACACTTCCAAATATTTCCCTTTTTATTATATTAAGTGGTGATCTTTTTTTATAGTATATTGTAGTTTATTTTATCAAATTTATATTATTTTAAATGGAAATACTAACATTTTTTTAAAATATGTACTTTGTGACTTCAATTTTACTTTTTTACTTTTTCATTTGACACTTCCAAATTTTTAGGTGGTGATCTTTTTAAATTTGTATTATTGGTTCAAGCCCAAATAGTATTAGGAGGTTGTGGGGGTCAAAGGGGGCCACGCCCCCTTGACCCAGTCCCTCTCTCTCTGCCCCGCTGCTCTGTTTCTTGTTCCATTCCCCTTTCTCTCTCTCTCGCCGCTCGTCGTCGCTGCTTCAATTCCGGCCTATTCTGGCGTTCTCCGGTCCTGAGGTACACATCCGAGCCTCCCTCTCTCATCTGGTCCATTTGGATTTGTTTTTAGGTGTTATTCGGATTCCCTAGGCTAGGGTTTCGATGACGACAGCAAGCGATGGCTGATACGTGTCCAACGTATCTATAATTTTTGATTGTTCAATCTATTATATTATCTATATTTGATGTTTTAGATGCATTTATATGCTATTTTATATGATTTTTGGGACTAACCTATTAACCTAGAGCATGGTGCTAGTTTTTGTTTTTTTCCTTGTTTTTGAGTTTCGCAGAAAAGGAATATCAAACGGAGTCCAAATGAGCTGAAAATTTATGGTGATTTTTTATGGACGAGAAGAAGCCCCTGAAGCAAAGGAGTTGGGCCAGAAGAGCCACGAGGCATCCACAAGGGTGGATGGCGCTCCCTACCCCCCTGGGGGCGCCCTCCAGTCTTGTGGGCTCCTCTTGGACCCCCCCTGACTTGTTCTCGACGCCAAAAATTCCTATAAATATAGAAACCCCCATAAATAAACCTAGATCGGGAGTTCCGCCACCGCAGGCCTCTGTAGCCACCACGAAAAACCAACCGGGAGCCTGTCCCGGCACCCTGCGAGAGGGGAAACCACCACCGGTGGCCATCTTCGTCATCCTGGCGCTCTCCATGACGAGGAGGGAGTAGTTCACCCTCGGGGCTGAGGGTATGTACTGTAGGGTAACGCAGCAGAAAACAAAAAATTTCCGACCTACGCACCAGCCCAGGACCACTATGGAGACTGCATACAAGGTTTGATCTTTTTCGTTACCGACTCGTAGCGCAGCGGAAGTAGAGTCGATGACGATCAGCGGTGCAGATCCCCGCAGCTAGGATTTACAACCTCCCAACCGCGAGGATGTATACCCTCATCCGCCATACCGACAGCCCTCCGGGAGGCGGTCGAACAGTCCCCCGGACGGTGTCGCGGACAACCCTTCGGGAGGACCTTCGAAACTCGAACGGTCACTCGGACAGCCCTCCGGGAGGACCCACAGAACTCGGACCGTCACTTGGACAGCCCTTCGGGAGGCACTCTCGAACAGCCCCTCAGGGCACTAAGATCGAAACTACGACCTCTCTACACAGTTGCACACATATTGTGTCAGCTATCCGGCAGGGCTTCGCCATCCAGAACTAGTTCCTGCCGGAACCCAGACAGCCTTTCGGCTCTACAAAACTATTTCGCTGGGAGGGAGAGAAGAAGCCAGATCATTGCAATGGCATGTATGTGAGAAGGGATGAGTGTGGAGGGCTGCCCCTCCACCTCTATTTATAGGAAATCCCAAGGGGTAGGGTAGTTTCACACCAAAACCCAAAATGCACATGAATGAAGTCCTTCCACAAGGACCTAGGAGTGAAACCAATGAACAAGAGGGTCCCCAAGGGGGGATACCCCATGTGGCCGGCCACACCCCCATGAGGGGCCCAAAAAATGGCTCCTATCCATCCATGTCATCCCCAAGATCTTTTGGAGCAAAGCCCCAAAAGGTGGCTTTCCATAAAGTAACCATAAAGCTGATTTTCACTATTCATGACGACATTTTTCAGAGTTCGTTCGAACTGAAAATATTTGTGTGGGCTTAGAACATTTCCAGTACCCACCAAAATTATTTTCAACGCGTTTCAAAAAAATTCCGGTTTAGTGATTTTCATCTACGAAAAGCATCTGAAGTGGTTCCGGCAGCTCCGGAGCATATCCGGTTATTATCCCGGAAATTTCCAGAAAGCTTCCAATGGCATCCTCCAAGAATTATCAGGCATGTGCCGAAACCAATTTGACTTTATGGTATCCCCTGAAACAACTTTTCAGTTTCATCGAAACTCATCCGATGACCTCTTTCTGCGGAACCTTTTCGGTGTCCGAAACTTTTTCGGTGATTTTCTCTCAGACTCCTTGTCTAGTATTCAGCAGATAGATGACCCTTAAGCGTGTGACCCTATAGGTTCGGTGAAGTATAAACATGACCCGGAACCCCTTCCGATCAATGATCAACATCGGAGCCGTGGACACCCATATTGACCCCTATACCCACACGAATAAATATTCGAGTGAACCTCCAGTTGCAGTGAGCTATTCCTGTGCTTCGCGATATCTTACAAAGACCCGAGGTGAGATTTACTTGCATCCCCGTGGATCAACAACTTGTCCACTATGCTAGTTACCTCGCTACTGCTTTTGTTCTCTTTTCTCGTTTCCATGTTCCGGCATCCCTGTGATCAAATCACACTGTGTCTGGCCGGACGATGATGAATACCGGAACACCGAGAGGGCCCGAGAGGGCCCGCCATAATAGCCACCCATTTACGGATGACATTTAACAAACCCCAAAGTTCATGAAGCAAGCATGAAGAAACTCGATACTCTCATGGTCTAAGGAATCAAGCAGACGTTAACCATATCTGTGTTATTTACCATTAACTTGTGATGAATGAATCACATAGCATAACATCAATCCGGGTCGATTCAACACAAATGTTCTCCTAACATTGTGCCCTCAAAATTGCTGGCATAGACATGCCCATGATTGGGACAACATAATCATTATGCAACACTTCAGCTAGTCTTAGAGGCATGACTAGGAATACATTTTACCGTTTATTATTCCACACGTGCACATGGGTTTTCCCCAGAGCCTTTATGGATATACGGGCTCGGGAACCACAGCAGTTATAGCATGGAACATAAACATAATAATGAACTCGGAGATAAATAATATCATTTATTATTGCCTCTAGGGCATATCTCCTACAGACTCCCACTTGCACTAGAGTCAATATCTAGTTAATGCTAATGCACTTTACACCTATGGCATATTGGTGTAAAAAATGCTTCGCATGTGGTATAGCCTGATGTCCATCGGATCTGACAATTTCAGCTCCGTGTGTATCTCTGCATATCCTCGCATTTTCATGCTTTCACAAAATTCATATTTTGTGTGGACTTGGCGTTGTATGTATGTGAATCATAGGTCGAACCTGGATTCCTCAGACTGAGTTTTGGAGCAACTACCTGCAGTAGTGTCCCATTGACAAAAGCCATCTTGGAACCATACTAAGTTCATGAATGAACTATATGATTCAACATCTTCTTTTGTCGCTTCTAAAGCGTCAACATACTTAGCCATTTGTTATAGAATTCGCCACAGTATCCTGTTGGGAACAATTTCCAACTACCGTGCCACCATATTGTGTATTACACAAAACCCTTAACTTAAATCGCAAATCACATGGAGAAAAGATGAAGGCTGTATCGATGTAACATTTTACAACGAACTCTTCATGTTCTCCGCTTGCAAGAAAACATATCATCAGTACTTACTCTAGTACTCAATGACATCTTTCACTGTTGTCCCACGATCAGTACTTTGATCACTTTAGTATCCATACCCGCAACACCTTGGGAGTATCGGACATATCTGGTTGTTCTACATACCATGGAATACATGATTGATCAAAACACAAAAGTGTGTGGAATCTGCATCATGTATTTTGCTCATCAGTGTTTTGGGACACCGAGTCTTGCAAAAAACTCTTCCATGTGACTCCGGCAAGAATCACTCCTTGGCGGTTTTAAATGCTAAAAGGTTTTAGCACCTTGTCAATATGTATTCATTGCTTAGCCCTATTAGGTAAATCTATCTCCATAGATCATTATGCCTAATATAGAGGCTATTTAGCCTAAGCACTTCATCAAAAAAATATTTTCAAATGAAGTCCTAATTCGTGTCAAGAAATTTATTTCCAATTAACAATGTGTCAAGCACACAAGGTTTTTAGAAATATTATTACGCTCCCACTTACTTTCTTGAATTACAAGCATCTTCGTTACCCATTGATGAAGTCAAACCCCTTTGACCATTTCATCAAAGCACGAAGATTTCAACTCCATTTTGCTCTCTTCTGTCCATCGCTGGAACTCTGAAGTTTGCACCCTTACTAGCATCCTCTGGATAGACAAAATGCCTTGGACTGTAACACATGCAAGTCCTTGGTTTCATTTCCATCAAATGGAAATCCTATTGTCATCCATGTTTCATATCTCATGATTGAAATATGTATTAATTGCTAGTTCAACCTGAACCGACTTTAAGCATCGCTACGATGAAAACAACCTCATCGTAGTCAACTCTTGAACTTGTTATTTCAACAAGTCGAGCTTTATGGATAAAACATTTTTATCCGTATCAGTTTTAAGTTCCATAAATATTCGTTAGACTCTAAGTCTTCCGAAAGGTGTATCAAGGTTTTAATCTTGAATCACTTATATGGAAACTAACTCGGGTTGTATTGGCATTTAGCCAATTCTGGAGTCAGGGCCCATCAACGCTTCCTTGTGTATCATAGGTATAATGTTGTCTAACAACAATATCTCCTTTGCGCACCTGAGAGGTTTGCACGAGCCTTGCCTACGTGGTTCAGCTGCAAGTTCGACCGAAGTTCATACATTTTATTGTAGAGACTTCCATATTAGTCACAGTAGGAAACTCTGGAATTACTTCCAAGGTCTCTTTCCTTTGATCTGATGATGAAGATACTATTTATCTCGTCGAGTTGCACTATTCTCCCACTCACCTTTTTGAAAGAACCATTCTCTTTAAAAGCACACCGTTTCGCGGCAAAATATTTGCCTCGGTATAGTGGTGGGGGAATACCCAATAATTTGGATATCCTACAAAGTAGCACTTGTCTGATTTGGAATAGGTTTGTAAACTTTTACACAAGCCCCATATTCCAAATGTTAAGAAAAGATATAACATGGTTGGGCGTACCATACCATGCCATCATTTCAACAGACCCGATGGAGCTCTTTTCAGTGTAAAAGCCGCAGTCTCTAAAGCATTACTCTTTTAAAAGTGATAATGGCAAATTTATTTATGTCATTTTTTATCTTACCATGTCATAAATGGTTTGATTACATCTTCACAGACATTCCACTCATAGTGGTGATCCGCGAGGTGTAAGTTATGAAACTCTTTCACAACTCATCAGACATTCGCTAAACTTGTAACTCAAATATTCCTTTCTACAATCAAATTGAAGAAACATAATTTTCTTGTTACAATAACTTCTACTTCATTTTTGAAAACCTCTTGAATGATTTCAAAAGATCCAGACTTACGTCTCATCAAGCAAATATCCATATATCTACTTGAGTCATTTCTGAAGATAGATAAATCCATTACTTGCAACAACATGTATTGAACTACACACATCAAAATGTATGATCACCAATAAGTTTGTTGCTCGTTCCTTATGGCCTGTGAACGGTATTTCAATCACTTCACTCTTCGGACGAAAGTTGCAAGTGTTAGATGATTCAAAATCAAACGACTTCAAAATCCATCATAATGGAATTTTTCCATGCGGGTTTCTCCAATGTGACCAAATGTAGTGCCACACTTGTGTGGTATTCTCATAGTCTTGCGACATTTAGCGTTAGTGTTATGGATGTATCATTTTACCATCAATATTCATAACATACATCCCATCTTGGATGGAAGCATGGCCCTTCATATTATTCATAATACTGAACAACAATTGTTCTTTTATGAACAACCCTTTTGCAATAAACATTGTGCAATGGGATAGAGTGTAAGAAACTCTAAAATGAATTATGAAAGTAAACATATAGGTAATATATTAATATCATTATTCATAACATACATCTCATTCATAATGAAAGTATGGCCCTTATGTTTATTTATAATACTGAACATCAAAAGTTCTCTTATGAAAAATCTTCTTGCAAGATACCTTATGCAAAGGGCTAGAGTGTGAGAAACTCTAAAATGAATTATGAAAGAAAATACATAGGTAATACACCGATGGAAGGTATAGTAACTTTTACTATGTTCCCAGCATGTATTAAAACCTCATTCCTGGCTAGTCTTTTTAGGCCATAGTAGCTCTTACATTGATTCGCAACAGAATGCAATCGAGCGGGTATCTTTGTGATTAGCTCACAATACCCAAGAATTAGTGATTAACATGTTTAACCATAATTCCCAAGAACTATATCTTTGACCAGCCTTCTATACATCAAAAACGTGTATGACATTCATACATGAGCTGGATATTCCAGTCATCTTTCTTTCTGCCTTTATACTTCTAACAGTTTAACTTTCAGTATTTCTCCTACTCTCAGAAGAAGCACCCAACTTAAGAGTGGCGTTAGCCCCGGACTTCCTAGGCGTGTAAGTCATACTAACACCCTTTGGGCACTTCCTTTTTCTTTAAGTTGTTGTTTTATTCACCTTTCATTATATGACATGCGTTCTTCTGGATCCCTCTCTTACCAGTCTAATGCATAGTAAACACTTTACTAGTAATTTGCAATCAAACATTGCTTTGGATATTTCATATCTTTCAGCCTTTGTTTGTATTTGAAAATTAATTTTCAGTTCCATGAATATCACATAACTATCCCAAACTTTCGAAGTTCGAGTTTCATGGAAGCAAACATATTTCACTTGACCGTAACAGAATTCTAGCTTTTGGCTCGAAGGACGAGAGTCACATGATCCATAGCATTAGTGGGAGGATACGGAAAGCATGTGATAGGACAAAGTCCTTCTCGGCACTTTTGAGGACAATCCTCATATTATGTTACCAATCATAAAGTTTTCACCAGATATTTAACAGCTATTCAATTTTAATAGGGAAGGTGGAAACGCGAGCCATTATTCTACAACTATTATGCAAACCACACTTAGACAGTGTTCAAAATTAATTGCATTGAGAATTAAACATGTTAATTCAACAATGCGCTCCCACTCAAATCAATATCTCTCAAAATTGATTGTGAGTGATACAAGACCCACATTTCAATTGTTCGCCATTGGTGTAACACCACTGATGACGAAAAATCTCAACCGGTAGGCCAACTTGCCAATCACATCTCTATGTGACTCTTGTTCATCTTTCGATGCGTGTGTTCCGAGCTCATGACGGTCATGCCTGAACGTCAAGACAACCAAGTGATCTCGGTGCGAGGTCTCAACTCACCCGCCTCACACTTCTCTAATCGTTCGTACCCGTGTGACACGGCGCACCGCGAAAAGATAGGTGCCGTGACGGTGCTACACTTGGGAGAACACTAACTACTTGGTATTTTTGTGAGAGATCACCCTAATAAAAAGCGACTACCGCGCAATCAAGAAGGGTGCATCATAAGGGATAAACATCTCAGGCAATTCATAATAGCATGATATGGTATAGCCCTTTCTGACGGAGAAGTATTTCAATTCTTCGTCTTCGGCATTCGTGTTGGTGTTCACCTTCGCGAAGATTGCCACCACCTTGTCGATGCACCAGATAATATTGCTATCTCCATAGCGTATAAAATTAATGCATTACTTAAGGTTGGCACGCAGGTCATTAAAGTGCAATCATATGGCTCCAGCCATCATGCCGAATCATGACACGCGGGTCATGTTAATCAAATTACATCATGTAGTCATCTCATACATAATCGAATTAGTATGAGCACTGCTATACCACATCACATGCACATCCTGCAAAACCATACTAAACCGCAGCGACCAACGTTCATCATCAAGTATGATAGTTCATGTCGCTAGATTAACTTTGCAGGGTGTATGAAGCACGAGACAATAAAATGTCGAACCCCATACTAAACTTCGTCATACGCATGACCCTCGTGCAGATCATATCTGCATTGCCCTGTCGTCTGCGAATTTCATCTTTCTTTTGACTACGGCAGAACCCAAAGAACTGATAGCACTTCCATGATCAATCAGGATCACGGATTGCCAGAACTTTGTCAAATTCCACCATGTTGTCTCGAGATTGAGCAAACGCAAATTCGAGGGAAGCAACAAGAACATCGGGTAACAGATTTCATCTGTCACCCGCATAAATAATTTTCAGCAATAGATCTCATCTACTACCTAATTATATTATGCAATACCCATACATCTCTATGTATTCTAGATCGCAACCTACATCTACGCATAGCACGGCTCTTGATGCCACTGTAGGGTAATGCAGCAGAAAACAAAAAATTTCCGACCTACGCACCAGCCCAGGACCACTATGGAGACTGCATACAAGGTTTGATCTTTTTCGTTACCGACTCGTAGCGCAGCGGAAGTAGAGTCGATGACGATCGGCGGTGCAGATCCCCGCAGCTAGGATTTACAGCCTCCCAACCGCGAGGATGTATACCCTCATCCGCCATACGGACAGCCCTCCGGGAGGCGGTCGAACAGTCCACCGGACGGTGTCGCGGCAGCCCTTCGGGAGGACCTTCGAAACTCGAACGGTCACTCGGACAGCCCTCCGGGAGGACCCACAGAACTCGGACCGTCACTTGGACAGCCATTCGGGAGGCACTCTCGAACAGCCCCTCAGGGCACTAAGATCGAAACTACGACCTCTCTAAAGAGTTGCACACATACGGTGTCAGCTATCCGGCAGGGCTTCGCCGTCCAGAACTAGTTCCTGCTGGAACCCAGACAACCTTTCAGCTCTACGAAACTATTTCGCTGGGAGGGAGAGAAGAAGCCAGATCATTGCAATGGCATGTATGTGAGAAGGGATGAGTGTGGAGGGCCGCCCCTCCACCTCTATTTATAGGAAATCCCAAGGGGTAGGGTAGTTTCACACAAAACCCCAAAATGCACATGAATGAAGTCCTTCCACAAGGACCTAGGAGTGAAACCAATGAACAAGAGGGTCCCCAAGGGGGGATACCCCATGTGTCCGGCCACACCCCCATGAGGGGTCCAAAAAATGGCTCCTATCCATCCATGTCATCCCCAAGATCTTTCGGAGCAAAGCCCCAAAAGGTGGCTTTCCATAAAGTAACCATAAAGCTGATTTTCACTATTCATGACGACATTTTTCAGCGTCCGTTTGAACTGAAAATATTTGTGTGGGCTTAGAACATTTCCAGTACCCACCAAAATTATTTTCAACGCGTTCTGAAACAATTCCGGTTTAGTGATTTTCATCTGCGAAAAGCATCTAAAGTGGTTCCGGCAGCTCCGGAGCATATCCGGTTATTATCCCGGAAAATTCCTGAAAGCTTCCAGAATGATTCTGGCACCCTCCGAGAATTATCAGGCATGTGCTGAAACCAATTTGACTTTATGGTATCCTCTGAAACAACTTTTCAGTTTCATCGAAACTCATCCGATGACCTCTTTCTGCGGAACCTTTTCCGCTGTCTGAAACTTTTCCGGTGTCCGGAACTTTTTCGGTGATTTTCTCTCAGACTCCTTGTCTAGTATTCAGCAGATAGGTGACCCTTAAGCGTGTGACCCTATAGGTTCGCTGAAGTATAGACATGACCCGGAACCCCTTCCGATCAATGACCAACATCGGAGTCGTGGACACCCATATTGACCCCTATACCCACACGAATAAATATTTGAGTGAACCTCCAGTTGCAGTGAGCTATTCCTGTGCTTCGCGATATCTTACAAAGACCCGAGGTGATATTTACTTGCATCCTCGTGGATCAACAACTTGTCCACTATGCTAGTTACCTCGTTACTGGTTTTGTTCTCTTTTCTCGTTTCCATGTTCCGGCATCCCTGTGATCAAATCACACTGTGTCTGGCCAGACGATGATGGATACCGTAACACCGAGAGGGCCCGAGAATATCTCTCCATTCGTTGGAGGAGCAAATCCCAATCTTGAGCTATCAAGTTACTTGACGTACTTTTCCATGAACCCGTAAGCCGCCGTAATAGCCACCCATTTACGGATGGCGTTTAACAAACCCCAAAGTTCATGAAGCAAGCATGAAGAAACTCGATACTCTCATGGTCTAAGGAATCATGCAAACGTTAACCATCTCTGTGTTATTTACCATTAACTTGTGATGAATGAATCTCATAGCATAACATCAATCCGGGTCGATTCAACACAAATGTTCTCTTAACATTGTGCCCTCAAAATTGCTGGCATAGACATGCCCATGATTGGGAAAACATAATCATTATGCAACACTTGAGCTAGTCTTAGAGGCATGACTAGGAATACATTTTACCATTTATTATTCCACACGTGCACATGGGTTTTCCCCAGAGCCTTTATGGATATACGGGCACGGGAACCACAGCAGTTATAGCATGGAACATAAACATAATAATGAACTCGGAGATAAATAATATCATTTATTATTGCCTCTAGGGCATATCTCCTATATGTACCAGTAGCTATGTGTTTGATATCTCTCTCTCTCTCTCTCTTTCGCTCTCTCTCTCGTGTTCTTGATTTGGCACGATCTTGATGTACCGCGAGCTTTGCTACTATAGTTGAATCATATGGTGTTTTCCCCCTCTACTTTCTTGTGATGAACTGAGTTTGTCTTTGAGGTTTCGTTATGTTGGATTGAGTATTGGATTTGAGAAGACTTGATGTATGTCTTGCGATGGAATATCTGTGGTGACAATGGGATGTTCTATTGATTTACTTGATGTATGTTTTGGCACTCAACTTGCGGATTCCCGTGGTGACATTGGGGTAATCTATGCATAGGGGTTGATGCACGTTTTCATCCTACGTTCTCTGATAGAAACTTTGGAGTGATTCTTTGTTGCGTATTGAGGGATTGTCATATGATCTAATTATGTTATCATTGTTGAGGGAACTTGCACTAGTGAAAGTATGAACCCTAGGCCTCGTTCCCAAGCATTGCAATACCGTTTTTGCTCACTTTTACTACTTGCAACCTTGCTGTTTTTATATTTTCAGATTACAAAAACCTATATCTACCATCCATATTACACCTGTATCACCATCTCTTCGCCGAACTAGTGCACCTATACAATTTACCATTGTATTGGGTGTGTTGGGGACATGAGAGACTCTTTGTTATTTGGTTGCAGGGTTGTTTGAGAGAGAGCATCTTCATCCTACGCCTCCCACGTATTGCTAAACCTTAGGTCATCCACTTGAGGGAAATTTGCTACTGTCCTACAAAACTCTGCACTTGGAGGCCCAAAAACGTCTACCAAGCTAAAGTTGCGTAGTAGACATCAAGCTCTTTTCTGGTGCCGTTGCCGGGGAGGCTAGGTAAGCGGCACTCACATCCCGTCAACGAAGCTCTTTTCTGGTGCCGTTACCGGGGAGGTTAGTTCTTGAAGGTATATCTTTAGATCTTGCAATTGAATATTTTAGTTTCTTGTTTTATCACTAGTTTAGTCTATAAAAGAAAACTACAAAAAATGGAATTGAGGTTGCCTCATCTGCTTCATCTTTTTAATTCTTTCGTGAAAATGATGGAAAGGAAAATTGTGCTCAAGTGTTAGAAGAATAAGTCTATAAAATCTTTGTATGATGAGCATGATTGCAATGTTGTTAGTATGAATTCTTTGAATATCCATAATGCTAATGATATGCAAAGCTATAAGCTTGGGGATGCTATGTTTGATGAAGATGATATCTTTTGACCCCCAAGTTTTGATGAGAAAATTTATTATGATGATAGCATGCCTCCTATTTATGATGATTATATTGATGAAAGTGGGTTTGGAAGAGTGTCAACTCTAGGTAATGATCCCACTATTTTGGAGGGCGTTGGATCTTATAATATTTATGAAAGTGGATTTGGAGAGGTCATGACTCTATTTAGTGATGAATCCACTATTTCGGAAGAGGTTCCAATTGATTATGAGAACAAAGTTGCTACCTATGATGATTATTGTGATGACATGTATGCTATGAATAGTAATGATATCCATGAAACTTGTCGTCATGATTTTAATTTTCAATTGGATTATATATGCCTCACATGATAGTTTTATTTTGTTGAGTTCGCTCCCACTACTATTCATGAGAAGAAATTTGCTTATGTGGAGAGTAATAAAAATCACATGCTTATGCATCGTGAAAAGAGTGCTTTATGTGATATCTATATTGTTGAGTTCATTCATGATGCTACTGAAAATTATTATGAGGGAGGAATATATGCTTGTAGGAATTGCAATAATATCAAGTTTCCTCTCTATGTGCTTAAAGTTTTGAAGTTATGCTTGTTTTGCCCTCCTATGCAAGTTGATTCTTGTTTCCATAAGTTGTTTGATCAAAAAATCCCTATGCATAGGAAGTGGGTTAGGCTTAAATGTGCTAGTCATATTCTTCATGATGCTCCCATTATGTTTCAATTCTTATCTTTTATGTGAGCATCATTGAAATCATCATGCCTAGCAAAAAAGGCATTAAAGAAAAGTGCTTGTTGGGAGGCAACCCAATATTTACCCCTACTGTTTTTTCATGTTAATATGATTAAGCTACTGTATTAATAAAGTTTTATAGCTTTTGTTTCAATAAAGTGCCAAGTAAAGCCTTTGGGATAGTGTGGATGATAGTTGATTCAATTCTGTCCAAAAACAGAAACTTTTGCGCCCAGTCACATAATTGTTAAAAATCACTGGAGCGTCGAAAAATTCTGAATTTTTTACAGTATATTGATATTGCCTAGGTTGTCCTAAGTTTTCAGACTTTTTGGAGTTACATAAGTATGGATAGTTTCCAGATTACTACAAACTGTTCTGTTTTTGACACATTCTGTTTTCATTGTGTTGTTTGCTTATTTTGATGAATCTATGGGTAGTATTCGAGGGTATGAACCATGGAGAAGTTGGAATACAGTAGATATAACACCAATATAAATTTAGAATGAGTTCACAACAGTACATAAATGGTGATTTGCTTTACTATACTAACGGAGCTTACGAGTTTTCTGTTGAGTTTTGTGCGGTGAAGTTTTCAAGTTTTGGGTGAAGTTTCGATGGAATACGGAATAAGGAGTGGCAAGAGCCTAAGCTTGGGGATTCCCAAGGCACCCCAAGGTAATATTCAAGGACAACCAAGCATCTAAGCTTGGGGATGCCCCGGATGGCATCCCCTCTTTTGTCTTCGTTCATCGGTAACCTTACTTGGAGCTATATTTTTATTCACCACATGACATGTGTTTTGCTTGGAGCGTCATTTTATTTTATTTTGTTTTGCTTGCTGTTTGAATAATATCCCAAGATCTGAAATTATTAAATGTTAGAGAGTCTTCACATAGTTACATAATTATTCGACTACTCATTGATCTTCACTTATATCTTTTGGAGTAGTTTGTCATTTGCTCTAGTGCTTCACTTATATCTTTTTAGAGCACGGCGGTAGTTTTATTTTGAAGAAACTATTGAACTCTCATGCTTCACTTATATTATTTTGAGAGTCTCTCTAAACAGCGTGGTAATTTGGTTTGGTTATGAATTTAGTCGTAATATGATGGGCATCCAAGAGGGATATAATAAAAACTTTCATATAAAGTGCATTGAATACTGTGAGAAGTTTGATTCCTTATGATTGTTTTGAGATATGAGGATGATGATATTAGAGTCATGCTTGTGAGTAATTGTGGATTGTAGAAATACTTGTGTTGAGGTTTGTGAGTCCCGTAGCATGCACGTATGGTGAATCGTTATGTAACGAAGTTGGAGCATGAGATATTTTTTGATTGTCTTCCTTATGAGTGGCGGTCGGGGACGAGCGATGGTATTTTCCTACCAATCGATCCCCCTAGGAGCATGCACGTAGTACTTTGTTTTGATGACTAATAGATTTTTGCAATAAGTATGTGAGTTCTTTATAACTAATGTTGAGTCCATGGATTATATACGCACTCTCACCCTTCCACCATTGCTAGCTTCTCTAGTGCCGCGCACCTTTTGCTGGTACCATACACCCACCATATACCTTCCTCAAAACATCCACCATACCTACCTATTATGTCATTTCCATAGCCATTCCGAGATATATTGCCATGCAACTTTCCACCGTTCCGTTTATTATGACACGCTTCATCATTGTCATATTGCTTTGCATGATCATGTAGTTGACATCGTATTTGTGGCAAAGCCACCGTCCATAATTCTTTCATACATGTCACTCTTGATTCATTGCACATCTCGGTACACCACCAGAGGCATTCATATAGAGTCATATTTTGTTCTAAGTATCGAGTTGTAGTTCTTGAGTTGTAAGTAAATCAAAGTGTCTTGATCTTCATTATTAGAGCATTGTCCCATGTGATGAAAAAAGAGGAAAGGCCACAAAAAGAGAAGGCCAAAAAAACAAAAAAATGAGAGAAAAAGAGAGAAGGGGCAATGTTACTATCTTTTTTTCACACTTGTGCTTCAAAGTAGCACCATGATCTTCATGATGGAGAGTCTCCTATTTTGTCACTTTGATATACTAGTGGGAAATTTTCATTATAGAACTTGGCATTCCAACGATGGGCTTCCTCAAATTACCCTAGGTATTCGTGAGCAAGCAAGTTGGATGTACACCCACTTAGTTTTCTTTTGAGCTTTCATACACTTATAGCTCTAGTGCATCCGTTGCATGGCAATCCCTACTCACTCACATTGATATCTATTGATGGGCATCTCCATAGCCCGTCGATATGCCTAGTTGATGTGAGACTATCTCCTTCTTTTTGTCTTCTCCACAACCACATTCTATTCCACCTGTAGTGCTATATCCATGGCTCATGCTCATGTATTGCGTGAAAGTTGAAAAGGTTTGAGAACATCAAAAGTATGAAACAATTGCTTGGCTTGTCATCGGGGTTGTGCATGATTTGAATATTTTGTGTGATGAAGATGGAGCATAGCAAGACTATATGATTTTGTAGGGATAACTTTCTTTGGCCATGTTATTTTGAGAAAACATAATTGCCTTGTTAGTATGCTTGAAGTATTATTGTTTTTATGTGAATATTAAACTTTTGTTTTGAATCTTATGGATCTGAATATTCATGCCACAAAAAAGAAAATTACATGGATAAATATGTTAGGTAGCATTCCACATCAAAAATTCTGTTTTTATCATTTACCTACTCGAGGACGAGCACGAATTAAGCTTGGGGATGCTTGATACGTCTCCAACGTATCTATAATTTTTTATTGTTCCATGCTATTATATTATCTATCTTGGATGTTTTATATCCATTTATATGCTATTTTATATGATTTTTGGGACTAACCTATTAACCTAGAGCCCGGTGCCAGTTTCTGTTTTTTCCTTTTTTTAAGTTTCGCACAAAAGGAATATCAAACGGAGTCCAAATGAGCTAAAAATTTACGGTTATTTTTTATGGACCAGAAGAAGCCCCCGAAGCAAAAGAGTTGGGCCAGAAGAGCCACGAGGCCTCCACAAGGGTGGAGAGCGCTCCCTACCCCCCTGAGGGCGCCCTCCGGTCTCGTGGGCTCCTCGTGGACCCCCCTGACTTGTTCTCGATGCCAAAAATTCCTATAAATATAGAAACCCCCAGAAATAAACCTAGATCGGGAGTTTCGCTGCCGCAAGCCTCTGTAGCCACGAAAAACCAATCGGGAGCCCGTTCCGGCACCCTGTCGGAGGGGGAATCCATCACCGGTGGCCATCTTCATCATCCCGACGCTCTTCATGATGAGGAGGGAGTAGTTCACCCTCAGGGATGAGGGTATGTACCAGTAGCTATGTGTTTGATCTCTCTCTCGTGTTCTTGATTTGGCACGATCTTGATGTACCCGAGCTTTGCTACTATAGATGAATCATATGGTGTTTTTCCACCTCTACCTTCTTGTGATGAATTGAGTTTGTCTTTGAGGTTTCGTTATGTTGGATTGAGTATTGAATTTGAGAACACTTGATGTATGTCTTGCGATGGAATATATGTGGTGACAATGGGATGTTCTATTGATTTACTTGATGTATGTTTTGGCACTCAACTTGCGGATTCCCGTGGTGACATTGGGGTAATCTATGCATAGGGGTTGATGCACGTTTTTGTCCTACGTTCTCTGATATAAACTTTGGAGTGATTCTTTGTTGCATATTGAGGGATTGTCATATGATCTAATTATGTTATCATTGTTGAGAGAACTTGCACTAGTGAAAGTATGAACCCTAGGCCTTGTTTCCAAGCATTGCATTACCGTTTTGCTCACTTTTACTACTTGCTACCTTGCTGTTTTTATATTTTCAGATTACAAAAACCTATATCTACCATCAATATTACACTTGTATCAACATCTCTTCGCCGAACTAGTGCACCTATACAATTTACCATTGTATTGGGTGTGTTGGGGACACAAGAGACTCTTTGTTATTTGGTTGCAGGGTTGTTTGAGAGAGAGCATCTTCATCCTACGCCTCCCATGGATTGATAAACCTTAGGTCATCCACTTGAGGGAAATTTGCTACTGTCCTACAAAACTCTGCACTTGGAGGCCCAACAACGTCTAGCAGGATAAAGTTGCGTAGTAGACATCAACGGCGACCCGGGCGAGCATATCATCCCTCCCTCTTTTTCTGTAGGGTTCATCACTAGGCGACTGCCACTATAATTTTTTATTCCCATCGCTAGGGTTCATCACTAAGTAGTGGCAATTTCGTGTAGTTTTCTAGAATTAAGGTAGATATATTAAGAAGCATCTTAATTAAGGCAGTGGCAATTTGGTGTAGTTGTCTAGAATTAAGGTAGATATATTTGGAAGCATCTGAATTAAGGCAGTGGCAATTTGTTGTACTTGTCTAGAATTAAGGTAGATATATTTGGAAGCATCTGAATTAAGGCAGTGGCAATTTGATGTAGTTGTCTAGAATTAAGGTAGATATATTTGGAAGCATCTGAATTAAGGTAGATATATTTTTGGCAACCCTCTTTGGAAGCATTGAATTCTGAAACAAAGTGTTTGAGTTGCTGTTGTAATCCGTAAATATGTTGGGGAAAATCTGCTGGGTAGCACTGTTTCACCATGTCACATATATCACTAGCTTTGAATCATCTGAATTTGTTTCTAGGAATCTAGGTGACACTAATGTTTAGAAGATCCATTACCTTCTTATTGAATCTTCGGTTTAATTCAAATAGTTGAGTGTCTAGTGTGGCAATATGTGGCAAATATAGTGTCCAACGAAAATTTCCACTCGAAAGTAATGCTCAAAGTTAGGTGTGGCAAAATAGTTGACTGTTTGGTTCTTGTCACAACTAAGGCAAGAATTTTTTTATTATCACTATAAGGCCCACATGTTGTAGATACAAACCGACATATATATACTACACTTCATCCATATGATTGTGTGAAGATATCGATAGTGTTATATTGTTCTTGTTGTCCAAAGCTAGTTCTTGCTTGTGTACAAACTGGCATGTGTTAGATAATCAGACCCTGACTTGTTATTATTTTGTAGTTGCATCCATGATTAGCTGGAACAGCCACTACTAATCCTCGTACAACTTCGCGGCGTATGACGAAGTCGACAAAGGCGAAGCGAGCACCAATAAGGTAAGATTACAAAAACATCCACGAGCATTGCAAACACATGCATATATACATATATCTAACCATTCATTATTGATGATTTTAAATATTTGACTTGCCAGGTGTATGCACGAAATCCATCTCCAACACCCGTCAAGTAGTGGCAGCTATGTGACATGGACATGCTCAACCGTGAGCTTGTCGCGTCAAAGGAGAGTACATTGAAGGTCCTCAGGGAGTTGAATAACTCCCCGTGGAATGAGAGGGATCAGATCATCGACGAGAACTCACATTACTACGATAAGAAACTGAAGCTCAACGACCAGAAGGACAAGCTGGTCGCCGAGATCGATTCTCTGAAGAAGGAGATACAGCTCCTGCTGGACGAGAGGGTGAAACTCAAGACACTGAAAGTCCATTAAAGAAAGGAGGGGGAGAGCAACAGGAACAAGTTGCGTGAGATGAAGAACATTCTTGAGAGAGAGAGAGAGAGATGTAATGCACATGTAGGTAGTTTGGAGATATTGTCGAAGTTGGTCACTATTTCTTCTAGCTTGCTAGCTAGTATATACTACTGTTTGTGGATTTGAAGTTATAACTAGAAGTACTAACCTTTTGTGTAGCTTAATGTAAGTATGTAAGTAAGTTTAAATGGCTGCATATATACTAGGTTTAAATTGTTGGGCATATTTTTTTATTAGCCAAAAATTATAATTGCTGGTGTTGGCACACACTCAACTCCATAGCTAACACCAATATATTCCTGGCGTTAGCCACGTGGCACGCTGGCAGTACTCACAATAGTGCTGACGTGTGTTCCAACGCCAGCACTAAAAAATTTCACTGGCGCCATATTGGTGGCGTTGAAGCCGTACGCCAGCAAAGGCAATTTTGGCATGCCATAACTAGGCTATTCTGCACTAGTGTATGAAAACTCGCTGAGTTGGGTCAATATAATCCGGGAGATGAGGTTTCAGCCTATTAGCAAGGGTTTTGGCAAAAGTCTTGTGAATCACATTGCAAAGGCTAGTCGGCCTATAATCTGTAGGTACTAGAGGAACAAGCTTCTTAGGAATGAGAGCAATATTAGTGTCACTTATGCGTGGTGGAAGAGTACTTGAGAGATAGAAGTTTCTCATTAGCACAGTTACATCGTCTCCAATCCAGCCCCACATAGCAAGGTAGAACTCCACATTAAACTCGTCTGGACCTGGAGAAGCATTGTGTTTCATGTTTCTAAGGACGTGCAAGATCTCCTGCTTATCTGGAATGGGATAAATTCAGTATTTCTATCTCCACCTTTAGCCCAGTTTTTCTTAGCTCTCTGCTTAGTATTGATTAAGCTTGGTGAGATTTTCCTCGTACCTGGTTGATAACACTCCCTCCAAAGCACGATCTTGCTCATTATGGGCTTGATTTGATTTTGATTGATTTTCTCTTCAATGTCATGGAGTTGTTGTTGAATTGGCTTTTTTTTTTTCTTGCGCCATCTTTTGAGAGATTCCTGCAACAGCATTAGTCCTAATAGAAAAACGGTGCATTTTTGTTGATATTCCAAGCTGCTTTGGCATGATCCTGAAAATCACTCTCCATTAGCCACCAATTCCCAAACTTAAACGGTTGTTTCGGCCGAGGAAACTGCCCATCAGTAGAGATTAGAATAGGAGCACGATCACTCAAAATAATGGGCAAATTGAGCACTTTCGTGTTAGGGTAGACAACGCACCAACCAGAATTAATAAGGCAACGGTCCAAACATTGACAAATAGGATTAAGAGTATGTTGTCTATTGTGCCAAGTATAAGCAGGACCAGTGTAACTGATGTCAAAGAGAGCACAGTTCTTAACCAAAGTGCGGAAAACTATCATACGGTAATAGTTCATATTGACATGACATGTATGTACATCATAAAGGAACAATGTTTTGAGCCGGACTTGAATGCCAGTTGACAAAGAGACACCATGCCTATCTCTGGAATGCTTAATCCTTGTTTTGTCCTCAGTAACAAACAAAATTTAATATGAATGTGGTTTTACTGAACTTAAGTCAGTTGAGATTTTCTTATATCGACATTATGATTCGTGTAGGGGTGGGGACGGGGTTCGATGTGAGATTTGACGGCTAGCACCACCGACTTAAGAAAAATTTCGACAACTCAGATGAAGAATGTGACCCGCAATTTACTTGTTTGCATAGCAGCTGGAGTACATTGAGGACCGTAGCCAGAATTCCTTACTAAGGGCTCATTTGGTTTGCGGGGTCTCCAAATCAAGGGAAAATGAAAAGTAAATGATTTAGATGCCCTGTCCAATCCAATCCTTTAGAATTTTCCATGGGGTCTCACCTAATGCCAGGAATTCTTAGGAATTACGCCTATATGAACACAATCATAAGAAATAGCGTACACCTAATGCCAGGAATTCATGTGAAACGACTGTCATAGTAGATAGCGGGAAAAACCATGGTTCAAAATCACATTGGAATCCTCCAAAAAGAATCTATATATACACCGAATGAGCCCTAAAATCGTCACGATCGAGTTCGATCAATTGCATTGCATGGTGCCATGCACGTCCATGCCCTCCTTTGGTGCCCTGACGCGGTCACCATAGAAACAAGTCGCAAGAACGCGTGCATGCGCATGCACCAATTGGCAACAAGATCGAGCACAACAGGACTCCCGAGACAGTCGCGCTTACTCCAGTAGTCGAGATCCGGCACTCCCGCTGCTCGACCACTGATCCCCCGCTGGTCATGGCCGCGCGCATGCACCGTCGGAAAAACCTCCCAGCCGCACCGACGACGAGCACCAAGAACCACTCCCTGGCAGCGCGAGCAACCCCACGGACACATAAATATCCGGGCGTTCCATCGCTCCAGCACACCACAAATCAAGAGCTCAGGCCGACAGAAACCACAGAGGCTCTCGATCCAATTTTCCAAGCTGAAGGAAATGGCCGCGCCGACCGTGCTGGCGCTCGCCCTCGCCGTCCTCCTCCTCCCGGCGGCGGCGGCGGGGCCGCCGCCGGGGCGCGCCCCGCCGGGCGCCAGCCCGCTCGTGACCACGTGCAATGAGGGGCCCTTCGCGGCGCACTGCGTCAAGGAGCTGGGCCCGCGCCTCCTCGACATCCAGACCGCGCTGGCGTCGGTCTCGCCGCGGGGCGCGCTCATCGCCGGCGCGCCGGGGACGGTGGACTTCTCGGCGCTCGTCGCCGTGGCCATGGAGGCGGCCACGGAGGCCGGCGCGGTGGCGACCACCATCTTCGAGGGCAAGCTCCCCGGGTTCAACACCTCCGTGCCGGACTTCAAGGTCTGCCTCAGCAACTGCAGCGTCACCATGAAATCCGCCATGAAGAAGATCCACGGCGCCACGGCCGCCTTGAAGGTCCACGCCCACCTGGTCGCCAAGGTGCTCGCCGACCGGGCCATCGGCGACGTGTCGGCCTGCACCATCAGCTGCAAGAACCTCACCGGCGACGTCAGGCTCATCCTCGAGGCCAGCCTCGTCGAGTTCCAGAAGATGATCAGGATCTCCGTCAACTTCCTCACCAAGATCGCGGCCAAGACTCCGCCCGGCCCTCTCCCTCCCCTCCCTCCCCCGGTGCGCCGGCCCTAGATCGCCGGCATGCCACGAGCAACTCGGCTCAGTAACAATGGATAAAGGCTCAATAACGTGGGATTCCTTTTGATCCTCAGTTTAGTTTTTCATAGTTTCTTTCGTGTTTAGTTTAGTTTCATGTTTTGTTTCCTTCTTTTGGTACGGATCCTCTTCAATTTGACTGTAGTCGTTAAATGTTGGGAATAAAATGGAGTCTCATTATAGTTGGTTTAAATTTCGTATCTGCTCACAGGTACCAGTGCAAATGTAGTACAGTACGTTGGCTAATTCTCGAACATAAAAAATGTAGCACTTCAATGCATCTGAAATCATGAATGTGTGCTCATTCGTGCGAAATGCACAAATTGATACTCCCTCCGATACATCTGTTAAAGCAACAAGTAATATGGATCAGAAGGAGTACATAAACTTTGTGACTTATTTTTTCATACTATTTTGGCACAAATCATGTTAAACTGACAGTAGCTAACTAAGATGTTTCATGAGAGTCCAGCTCCCGCCCAAGGAGAGGAATAAAATGGACTGTTCTTTCTTGTCTACTCAATACTTATTTTTTGCAGGGTGTCTACTCAATACTTGTTGTGGCACCCCTAAAAAAACTTGTTCTAGCTTCTGCAATCTTCGTAAATAAATAAAGCTATGACTCAAAACCAGAATCTGGTCCCTCTAGCTTTCGGTTCATGCCTTGACTTCCTTGTGATTCAATATGTGAAAGACACGATTATTGTGATGTCTGCTGCCCGTGTGTGAACAACAAGTTGTGTGTTTTTTTGTTTTTTGCGGAAAGTGTGAGTAACAAGTGAGTCACCTAAAAAGTATTCAAATTGATTATCTTTTTCCACCTGGCTATAAGTCAACTTTCAAAAATCTTTCTTGTTGCACCTCATTGTCTCTCCAGAAAGAGTTCAAGCCCAAAACCCTAATGCACACTTGCTTATGACAACCGGGAGGGAGTTGGCGCCCAATAAGTAGAGGGGTATCTCCATCTGCGATGAAGTGAGTATCTTAAAACAGACAATTCAATGGCCATTCGAGGTGGACATTATCATTCTAGCCTGATGCATGGAATATCTGTGGCTTCATAGAATGAAGAAGAACTACCAACCGTTAACGGTTACAAACTAGTATGTAAACACCTCAATAATTTTAGGACACCGATAACTGCCACACGTGTGGTGTATCGGGTGGTTGTGCCGCACGCCTCGTGTGGCATGGAGAAGAACCCGCCCGCACGACCGCGTCCGGGCGCGCGCAGCCACAGCCCACATGTCCGGTGTGTGGCAAAACCGCCCACACGTCCGGGCCAAACGACCGCGCTGCCCGCACGACCCAGCACGCCAGCCGTCCCGGGCTCCTTCCGATCCCCAGTCCGCCCTGCCGCCATTGTCTCGCACCTCTCGATCCCCTACCTCCGTCGCCTTCCTTCTCTGGTTGCCATGGCAACCAGAGCAGATCCCTAGCGCCTTTCCCATAGCTAACCACCCACCCCACCCCCTACCCCCCTCGCACCCCAACCCCGTCCTCCCAAGACGACGAGCTAAAACAGGTGGATCCCCGATCTCCTTCTGTTGCTCGACCTTCTTTTGTCCAGAAATCTGAATTTGCAAAATTTGCCCACGAAGATGGTGAATGGATCCACGCTATCAGGGCAAACACCCCACGAATTTGTGTGTCTTTGCATTTGCCCACCAACATACGCCAGATCTGCCATATACTATGCTAGACTTGTGCCAAGCTTCTGGGTTGGCTTGATGCGAGTAGTTGGTAGCGTAGTAATCACTATAAAATAGGGAGAGAAAGGAGGAATTTGGCATTGGGAGGGAGGAAAAATAATTGCCACTTGTATCTAACGTCAGTTGCCATCTATCGTTGTCTGTAGTTGCCACCATGTTATATTATTGCTTGCCATCCTATTTTATTTTCTGTTGCCATCGCTTCAAAATGATAGATGGCATCCAGAATTCAGAAAAGAAAGATGGATGTGCATGTCCTACTTGCCATGAGGTGTTGGTTGCCTACGCAAGAAATGTTATGAGATTGCCGTGTTATCTTCTACGTGCAAACATCAAGAACGCTTTTTGCGGATTGTTGATGCGTTCTTGTTCATGCAGTGACTAAAAGCACAGTGGCAGAAAAGAAAAGGCAGAAGAATGAATCACGAAGATGGCACCGATCCTTGGCTTTCTCAAAGGCCGGAAACGCCACCTTGGGATGCAGCAGAGTACAATCAACTCATTTCTTCAGGGCCATTGCTGCCACTACTATAGCACTACGCGGGCATCGGTACGATGCATGATAAACAAAGAAGAAACAGTTGCCATGTTCGTGACGATGAAGATGTCATTCTACTTATGTCCTACAATCTATTTTTTAGCAGGTTCTTATGACCAAACCACAATCAGGGGGCAGCATGGCAGTTTCGTCACAGGGCGCTAACGCTGACAAATGTACGGGCAACCAACTTCAGCTAGCTAATGTGGCAAATCAGGGTAACGCATACGAAAAAGGAACTTATTGTTGTGGACATGAAATTAAACTTGCAAGGATGGCAAAAGACTCACGAGTTATATCGGAAAAAATGTAGGACCTTCATGCAGCACGTGGCATCAGGCAGCAACCATGTACCTGCCATCAACGTCGTACACAGGTGAGCGCATGAAAGTGAAGTTGTGGAAAGTGAGTTAGGAGAAAGGAACATATATGACAGCTGCAGTTGCCATGCCTGGACAGCTTCGGTTGCCATGGCTGGACAAACTGCAGTTGCCATGCCTGGACAACTGCAGTTGCCATGTATAATCAAATGTGACTGCAATGTCTAAACAACCGTGGATGACAAGTGTGAACAAATCTGTGTGGCATGGTTGGACCACTACATGTGGCATGTTGAACAAACTACAGTTGCCATGCAATGACCAACTGCTACCATGATCGCAGGTTGTTACGGTGGAACCACATCGGCAAACATCTCATGGCAAGCTTCACAGTTGCGGGAAAATGCTATTGCAGATAGAGCACATCAAATTGAATGACAGACCACACAAGATCGGCACATGCGGCACAACAAGGTAAAAAAAAGTGAAAATAGAAAACAGTACTGCATTTGCTTTTGTGGGGAATAGCATGTGAAGAAAAGTAGATTTGTAACGGTGGTGGTGGAAAAAACAAAAAAAATGCTACCAAGTGGTCATGTGCAAAAGAGACGTATATTGTCTTCGGGATTTGCCAATCTCTATAAGAGTGTGTGCAACATTCATGATTGTTCACATTTGCGTATTGAGCGCAAGCCTAGAATACAAAGTTTTGATGCTAGAGTATACTGGTTGCCATGTGTTGGCAACAGTAGTTGCCATGTATGTTGGATTGTATCTGCCATTGCTATGTGCTGCAAGTTTTGATGCTGAAAGAAGCTGGTTGCCATGTGTGGGCAACAGTAGTTGCCATGTGTGTTGGACTATTTCTGCCATTGCTATATGCTACAAGTTCTCAAGCTAAAAGACGCTGGTTGCCATGTGTTGGCAACGGTAGTTGCCATGTGGTTGGACTGTAGCTGCCATTACTGGAGAATTACAGTTGCCATGCATGGCCATATGCAGATTCACGGCTTGCTGTGTGAAATGATGTCATGCAAAATCACATGCAGTTGCTGTACTCCGTTACGATACACATGACATTCAAGCAAAATCTTACGCTCGTACCTGATTTTTTAATGCAGGACCTTCAACTACAATTAACAGCGGCGCGGGGACATCTACTGCGGGGAGCTCTGAGCGCACGGAAGACGCGTTCCACCAGCCAGCCAACACTCATGCCACAAACAATGCCGAGTCAGTGTCGGAAATGGCAATCGTGCCAGCAATACCGACAAGCACACATGTGCACACCAGCACAAGCAACACTCAAGCAGGTGAAACAGCCGCCGATACTGAAGTGAATGATGAAACCGATGACGAAGCACAAGGGGATGAAGATGGTGGGCAATCAGAAATCATGGTACCCCAGCCACCGTATCTTGGGCAGAGATTTGATTCGTTTGCAGATGCAAAGGAATTCTACCAGACATATGCAAAGTTCCATGGGTTTGCGGTCAACACCGAATACCATAGGAAAATTAAAAAAACTAACGAGTACAGCAGAGGTGAGATGAGGTGCTACAAGGCACGAAGAAACAAGAAGGGCAAAGGTGATGCGCCTGTCGTTCCGGAACGAAAGAGAGGTATCATTGTCAAGACGGAATGCCCTGTCCGGTGTAAGCTGAACGTAGATGGAGCACAGTGGGTGGTCACTGAATATTTTGACGAGCACAACCACGAGCTAATAAAGAAGTTTGACCTGGTAAAATTTCTGACCGCCCACAGAGGATTCACCCCCCTCGAGAAGAAATTCATAAAGCTGCTACATGATTGTAACGTCGGTCCATCAAGAATGGTGCAGATACTCTCCCTCATCCACAGCAAAAACGGGTCTCTGAGTAGCATGCCCTACCTACCAGCAGACGTCACAAACCTAAAGGCAAAGTACCGTAGAGAAAGCAAGTTGGCTGACATAGAAGCCACGATAGCCTACTTCGATGAGAAAGCGAAAGAAGATCAAGATTTCTTCTACAGGATAAGATTGGACGATGAGGACCGTGTCAGGAACATGTATTGGGTGGATGGTGCTGCAAGAAGAGCCTACAAACATTTCCGAGACTGCATTTCTTTCGACGCGACATATCTCACTAATATGTACAAGATGCCATGCGCTCCATTCATAGGAATAAATAACCACAATCAGTCATTGCAGTTCGGATGCGGGCTCGTTCGGAACGAAGACACGGATGGGTACGTTTGGCTGTTCAAGACCTTCTTGGAGTGCATGGGTGGACTTGCTCCGATGAACATAATAACAGACCAGGATTTTAGCATGCGTGCAGGCATAGAGGAGGTCTTTCCGTTGGCAGTGCACAGGCACTGCAGGTGGCACATTATAAAGAAGGCTGAGGAGACACTAGGACCGTTCTTTGCTGACCGTCCAGACCTGCACAAGGCATTCGAGCTGTGCGTGGACCACAGCTTGACGGTGGAGGAGTTTGAAAGGAGCTGGATGGCTATGATTGAAACATATCAAGTCCAAGACCACGAGACGCTTGCTAGCTTGTGGGAGAAGTGAATGTACTGGGTGCCGGCCTACTTCATGCAGTGCTTCTTCCCGTTTCTGCAGACTACACAACGCAGTGAGGGGTTCAATGCTGTTTTGAAGCGGTACGTGAGCCCTGGCAACTCATTACTACAGTTTGCCAAGCAGTACACCGCTTTGCAACAAAAAATACTGGGATCTGAGCTACAGCAAGAAGCAAATACCGCGCTCAAGCAGCCAAAATTGCTAACGTATTTACCAATGGAGAGGCAGATAAGCAAGATATACACCAACATGATTTTTAACAAGTAAGTCAGTTGTGTTACAATCTTATTTGCACAAATCATGAAGGTACCAGGTGCCATGTAGAATGCAATTGAGTTGAAATGCTTATTTGAAAATGATGATTGTGTTGAAAAGTAGCCATTAGGTACAGAGTAAACATGATATGTAGTTGCCGTGCTTAATGAACTACAGTTTGCCATGCTTAATGAACTGCAGTTTGCCACGTTCACTCAACTGCAGTTACCATGTTTGCGTAACTGCAGTTGCCATGTTTGATGAACTGCAGTTGCCATGTTTAATGAACTGCAGTTGCCATATTTAATGAAATGTAAATTCCAATGGCCATGATGGTATGGAATGCAAATGCCAAATTGAAGTTGTTATGTAGTTGCCATGTTTAAATGAAATGCAGTTGCCATCTTTAATAAACTGCAGTTGCCATGTTTACTCAACTGCAGTTGCCATATTTAATGAACTATAGTTGCCATGTTTGAACGAATTGTAATTCCATTGGCCACAACAAACAAAAGGTTCTACAAAAAACTTCACACAAGAGTTTAACAAAAACCACACAAAACTTGCAGATTCTAGGAAGAAATAAAGCGTGCCAGCATGTACACGGCTTTCCAGGTGGACGAACATACGTTCAAGGTGTGTTCTATCATGGGCATGTCGGATTCAGAACCTGAAGACCCAGACAAGGGAAGGAACTACTTTGTGAAGGCATCGATAAGCGAAGGCGAATACTACTGCCAATGCTGCAAATTCGAACGGGACGGGATTGTGTGCTGTCACATTCTAAAAGTAATGGACTTGAACGCGGTGACACGAATGCCCCGCCATTTCATAAGGCGGCGATGGACTTGGGACGCTGACGACGCATTGGCGCCGCAAACATCAAACGCAGTTTTGGCCGTGCATGACGAGAGACCAGAGTCAACCATGGAAGCCGTGAGGCACGTTGTGTTGACAAAGAACTATGCTGAACTAATTGACGAAGCGTGCAAGAGTGATGAGACAGCAAGGGTCGCAGAAAAACACAGGAAGGCCCTCAAAAGAGAGCTTGATGAGATCAAGAAGAGGAAAGCTGAGGAAGCCTTACACAGGTTCCCCCGCACATCAAGTGTGCCTTCGTCCACAGGGCCATCATCTGAAAACTCGGAGGTAGGATCTGGAACAGCAAGCACACAAACACAGGTTAGGAACCCGCCCCGTTCCATCACAAAAGGGCGTCCAAAAGAGATAAGATACAAATCGGGATTGGAGATTCAAGCAAAACACAAGAAACCAAAGAAAGGGACGGGCAATCCGTAAACAACATTGGAGCACTTTGACTTGGTCCATGGTGACATTTTTTTGTAATCTAGATGTTCTAAATTTTGTAAAAACTGGAGAATGACTCTTCAGGTGCATCAGAATCTGAAGTAAAAATGCCATGAAGGAATAGCTGCAGTTGCCACGTGTATGGCACTGAATTTGCCATGTTACTTGAACTGAATCTGCCATGCAATTTCTACTGAATCTGCCATACCATTTCTACTGAATCTGCCATGCCATTTCTACTGAATTTGCCATGTTATTTTTACTGAATTTGCCATCTTATTTTTTACTGAATCTGCCATGTTAGTTGTACTGAACATGCCATGTTAGTTGTACTGAATCTTCACCGCGTAGATTTCCATGTTCAGTCAGCGCATTTTAGTCACACATATTGTATTCTGGTGCAAACTATGGGAAACAAGCTGAAACGGTCTCGTGCAGCAACCGCACAGGTTACTGCTCCGTGATCAAACTACCATGCTAGCCGGTACAGTTAGCAGTGCAAAAAACCCAAAAAGCCAAACAAGAAAGAACGATAACTTTCACTAACCATGACTGATCAACTACATTTGCCATGTTTTCAGACATCAAGGACGCATTCAAAACACCATGCTGGTACTACCAACCCACAAGCACATAATAATACTGAAAACACATAAACGTATCTGCTGTCAAACCTAAGTAGGTTCACATCCACACATATATTACAAACTATTCAAATGTCACTCACACGCCACCACTGTATACTAGGCTACGGGGAGATGCAGTCATAGCATATTACAAGGACATAGTTTTGAAAAAACAAGGTAATACCTTACATTCCTCGACAACAGAATGTAAGGTGGGCATTCGGCCAGGAGCACCACGTGATCACTTGTACTTCTTGGCGGCTTTCTTCACAGTTTCCTCTATGAACTCACGTGCGTTGGACCGCGTGTTGAAATCTTCATTCATCAACCAGTTCCATGTGTAAATTTTGCGGAGCTCGACGACCATTGCAGCTATGACGACAGGAACCCGTTGACCTTCCCACTTTGCAAGGTATTCCAACGTGTGGAAGCCGCAGTCGTGCCTAAACAAGAAAAGAGTCAGGTTAACTCACAAGAACATATAGAAAAAAATCATAAGCTTGAATTCAGAGGTGACAAAAAGAGAGGGTGAGCTTTGGTTTGGAGGACACATGAAGAAAAGATGGGAAAATACCGGTTTCCTTGCTTCGTAGTCGCCACGTACTCAATTGGAAAATGTCTGATCTGGACCTTTGAGTTTTCATAGTGACGGTTCCATGTCTCTTTGAGGTTGTTGATGAAGTATTCAGCATGCGTAGTAAGGTCTGCATCAGCTTCTGAACGCATTGAATCAAGCACCTCAAAACGTTGGTTCTTCAGGTCAAGGCAGATCGCGTAGTGGTGACCACACTTGTCGTGTGGGTCGTGTGGTGCAAGCTCCTGGAACATGGGGAACAAGACCTGCAAACAAAAATGAAGGAAAGAAAAGAAGCAGAGCTCACATTAAGAACAGAAATGATGTAGTTGGGAAAATGACATGTAAAGATATCACCGGTTACACTAACAGGCACATGAGTGACTACGAAAGCATCAAGGGTCCAAGAAAAGTGGACCAACGTATAATGTTTAGTTGTAGTGGGTAATTAAAAGAAGTTGCCGTCCATGTATGAACAAAGTTGCCATGTATTTTAGTTTGAAGTTGCCACATAGGTTGTATTAGGAAAGCAAATCAGAAGTCATTTTACATGGCAGCTGTTGCCACATGAAACAACTGTCACAAAACAGGGTGTAGCCCACATCTGAAGCATAACTACTGGCAAAAAAATAACATGGGAGGAAAAAATGTGCAAGAAAGGAAGGAGTACTCACACATTTCTTCATTGTGAGCTTGAAATCACCATGCGCAGCAAAATGCTTCCTCAGGATTTTGTGGTGGAAGTCACCATCCCATATTTTGCACGTCACAATGTACTGCATGATTGTTTTGTCGGGAGACATATCCATATGCCTGTTGATGAAGTCAATCCCACATGCAACTACATTCTTCGACATTTTACCAAGTGGCCTCATAGACTCGGCAAGATCACCCAGGTCAACGTACGTCGCATCACATTGTATGATCTTGGTTCTGTCCAAACATGAGTTGTATGAAAATGATATAACATGAAAGAATCATGTCTACTAAGTGAAAAAAAGAAATAGAATGTAAACGGAGCATATCTAGAAATATCAAAAGGATGAATAGTAAAAAGAGAAAAGCAAATGAGAGGTTTATGTGGGTGTGGTCATTACGCTTTCAGCTCCTTCATGTGATTGTTGTTGGACCTCGCATTTCCAAAGTGCTTGACAATATCGTACAGCTGGTTCTGATCCTTTGTGGCCTTGACTTCCGGCTCATAATCATCCGCGGGTGGCGCGTGAACTACCCTACGCTGCCTCACAAAACCAGGGGTGGCACTTCTAATGGTATCCTCAGATACGGACTCAGCAGGCACGTTGGAACTTGATTGGCCCTGACCTCGTGAGGACCTCCTCTGCAATGCTGCCTCCTCAATCCTGCGGTAAGCTTCATCAAGTGACGGCGTAATCTCCTCAGGGGTGGCTGCACGGATCAAAAAAGTGGGTTAGGAATCCTTGGAAAACAAAACAAATCTTGTTTGAAATGAAGGTTGCAGAAATATGAGATGTAGGCACAGAAAGTAGGGAGTTGCCATGTGCAATGCATTGTAGTTGCCATGTGACAACAACTATAGTTGCCATGATCTATCAACTGCAGTTGCCATGTGCTTGCAGAATGGAAAAATGGAGTATGGCAACAGAAAAATGTAGGTGACAGCGTGCAAGCAAATCCAGCTGCCATGTCCATCAGATAACATTTGCCATCACAAGTGAGAACCCAAAAAAATGCTTGGAACAAAAGTCAGACTAACAAGATGTATACACGAATATGATAAACACATAAAGAAATGTACCTTGCACAACCGGCTCTGCGAACTTCACAGCCTTCTTGCCCTCGACCATTGGCTGCGCCATCATTGGGGCCATGCCTGCCGGGAAAGCAAAGGCAACTGGTGAAGGATCTTGCAACACTGGTTCATCTTGACTGCGATCAATGCCAAGGCTATAGCTCGGTGGGGTGAAGGCCATTGGGTGCCTCTCCTGCCTATTGGCCGGACTGCGAACAGCTTGCTGGGCAGAATCCAAGGGTGAAAGTTCAACAAACATTTCTGCATCGGCTGCTGTAGAGTCATCAGGCTTATTCGTAGGACGGGGCGTGCTATCAGCGGTATCAGTCGCAGCTTTCTTGACAATCTTCTTGTTTGGGTTGTAGGGGACACCGATGTTGACTGGGAGCTTAGAAGTGCGCAGATTTAAGCTGGGGTTATCCACTGTGGGTAAAGACGCAGTCTGCTCCGCACGTTCACCTCCGTCAGTCGTGCCCGGCTTGCCACCTGGGTCGGTTGTACTCCGGTCTTCCGTTCTTTCCATAACATTGCTTCTGGCAGGTGGTGGGAATAGTGTGGACACAGGCACATAACCAGAGTCATCTCTGCTGCTCCTAGCTACAGCAGACGCGTTGGGTGTGTCTGCAGATTGCTTGCGGGGGCTACGGCGCCTAGGTGGAAGACCAGCTCGCGCAACGGTCACCTTGGCAACCTCTGGAGCACCAGAAACTGGAGCTGTTGTGCCAAGAGTCTCACCTATGGATGGCATATCATTATGAACTGTCGCCTCAGCCCCTTCTTTCGTGGACGAAGAAGTGCCACCACCCACGCGCTTGGAATCCGTGTCAGATGAGCGGGAATCTTCCTTGCTTAGGTTGATCTCGGGGGCGTCCACTTCAACACTTGCTGATTGGGTCGCATGGCTCACAGCAGCATCCTTCGTTGCTAGCAGAGTGGGCAATATTTCAGCAGTCCTGGCAGATACCGACTCGTCACTCCCAGATGTATGGATGCCTGCTGCGTAGCCTGCACATCTGCAACCGGCGGAGATGTTCGGCCGCTTGCATCAGAGCTAGTGGGAACAGTGGACGGTGCAGCAGCAGGTTTGTGCACTGGCGCCTCATGAACGTCTGAGTTGCCACCTGTCGACAGCTTTGAGTGTATGCGTTCGAGTGGGTCTCTGGGGTTCTGCTTCGTCACGCGTGTGGTAGTCTTCTTCACCCTGAAAAAAACACACGAACATTGTTAGATGAACAGATGATAGTTGCCATGTAGGTAGAATAAGAGTTGCCATGTGGACCAGTTAGCAGTTGCCATGCGTAACAAGCAGCAGTTGCCATGGTAGACATCTTAAAAAATGTAAGAAATGTGTGATGTGCCAGGAATGCCATTTCAAAACTAGGTGTGGATGAGTGCACAAACAGATGGAAAAGCTGGTAGTTGCCATGTAGGTGGAATAAGAGTTGCCATTTTGCCTGGTTAGCAGTTGCCATGCAAAACAGGCAGGAGTTGCCATGTAGTAAGAAGAAATAGAGCATGGGAGAAACAGCAGTTGCGATGTGGGACTGATGGCAGTAGCCCATGTGGCAAGCTGAACAGCTGCATTGAAAGGCAAAAATATAGCAATATGGCAATGAAGAAAGAACATGGATAACCTACTTCTTGACTGTCTTCCTCAAATCTGGCAACACGACAGGATCACCGGTGTTGGACGTCGACGTACGAGGAGATGACCTAGTGGAATGCGTGTCACCAGCAATAGGGGCACCCTTGTTCAATCGAGCAGAAACACGGGTTGGCGTTGGTGCTTGTTTCTTCGTAACTGCTCGTCCACCAGCTGTCGCCTCGCTGCACATATAAGAAAGAGGCAAAAAAAGGTGCCAAGTGTCAGACACGAAAATCGTTGCCACGCTTAGCAAAAACAAATGGAAAAAGGGGGTCAGTCTGTTCGAAAGGATAGACAAAACAAAACACTAAAAAAGAAGTCGAACCTCCTCCTAGCAGCTAAGGGATCGGTCCTAGGTCTCTTGACAGGAGAGCCCTGCCCAACCTCCTCTGGATCCCTCCCCCTCTTTGAGGGCGACACCCCCTTGCCTCTCGCAGCTGTCTGTTCTTTGACTTTCTCCGGTGAGGGGACATCTGGTACACCCTTGCCCTTCTTACCACCTGCACGAACGTCGACATGTTCATCATCGTCGGTGTCATGTTGCACGTTCTCCATGTCATCGTCGTCGTCCTTGTCGAGAGCAGCATCTCCATCTAGTTCATCTTGTGTGTCGGGAAGCTCCTGCGAGCTGTTGTAGTCGTACCGACCACGGCAACCAGTTGGCCGATGTGTCCGTTCTGCAACAAATGGAGTGAACTGCCTCGCAACCGCGTCGCTGTCAGAGCCATTAAGGGACGTCCAACCCTCAACCAACTTCCCGAGCAAGCTGGTCATTCCGGATGCAAACTGCCCAATTAGATGCTCAACAGGTGCCCTCGCCTGTGCACGAAACAAGAAGCAGCAGTAACCAACCGTATTAAAGTCACGTGCACAAGATCAAAATAAACCAAACACAACCATAGATATATATATCCTTGATTACCTCAACAGGACAAGACGGAGCTGAGTGCACGTCCATCCACTTTCCAAAGTTTTGAGGCCCACCAAACACGCTGTAGTCTATAGCATGCTTGGCCATCAGCTGGAAAAACCAAAAAACAGCTAGCATGTAAAGAGAAAAACAATGAACACTAACTAACAGTTCATGTATTGCAAAAATAAAAATAAAAAAGAGGAAGAGGATAGAAGTTTCAAAATGGATGGCAGAGTTGCCATGTGGCGTAAGACATGGATACCATGCGCAGACAGCCATGGCTAACAAGGTAGTCATCTCTTGTTAGCCACAGACGGTTGCCGTATGGGGATTTTTTCATATGTTATGCAGCGTCAAAATTAAAAGAATGTCGTGCAAAGAAAGATGCCAGAACTAACCTGCAGTTTCCCGTATTTCGTATCAGTTATCTTGTCCGCGGCAAGCACAGCCTTGACAGCATCGTAAGTCCACGCAGAAACAACAAACTTGTGTGGAGGCGGCGGGCCTCCTATCCCAGTAAATTCCACAGTGGACAGATCAAGACGATCGACGTACATGAGCTGATGTACAACAATTTAAAAAGAAAAAATATCAGTTGCCATCATGGTATTTTGCAAAAAAGAAGCTAACGTATGTTCCTTCAATCATCAAGTTGGAGGGCATGAAGAAGGAAAGAGTTGCCATGTATTTCTGTTAGTTGCCATCTATATGTGTTAGTTGCCATCTAGTTATGTTGGGAGTTGCCATCTAGTTATGTTGGCAGTTGCCATCTAGTTATGTTGGCAGTTACCATCTTGTTATGATGGTAGTTGCCACAATGTCACCATCATGGTTGCCATGCATGCTCAAGGAGCTAGGAGTGTTTGCAAAAAGAGTAGTACAAAAATACCATTAAATGGAGTCGACAACCCTTCTGGTACATCTTGTTTGAGAATGCATCATGCAGGAAGTCCGCAATGAACTTACACCAATTCATGTTCTTCACTTCTTTCAGTTTTGCCTGCACGACACAAATTCCAGGACAAGAAGTTGTTGCATCAGAAATCAAAATGGGAAAACATCAAAAAACTGGCAGTGACTAGCTTACAGATGACATAGGAGTCAAAAGATTGAAGGAAAAATGAAGGAGTAGAGATAGAGCATTCACCAGGATGGGGAAGCATTTGTTGCTTGGGCGAAGAGATGTGGTCGGCGCAAAAACAGCTGAGATCAGGTACATGAGTAGCTTCATCTTAAAAACTTCGCCATGGGTTTTCATGCCCTCCAGCGAATTTGCCAGCACGGTCGTGTTCGGCATGGATGTCATCCCAGGAAACAAACGGGCAAACAACGTTTCCTCAATCGTATTATTGACCTCATACGGGACTTTGATTTCTCCACGGGGCACACCCAACATGCAGAACACGGATTCCTCGTCTAACGGCAGTCTTCCACGTCCCGGAATCACAAATTCCCTGGAGGCGGGCTCGTAAATCTCACCGAGCCAGTCGCATACAGGGTTCACTAGATTCTTGCACCGAACATCCATCAGAGCCTGCATCCCCAACTCAGCAGCAGCTCCCTTCTGGTCGTCGGTGAATCCCTCGGTCAATATAGTCAGGCGTTCCTGTGAAGCCCTATTGCGATTACGTTTCTTCTTCTGCAAAACAGAGAAATGATCATTTGTTGCCATGTTTCACTATCATGAAGGTTTAGACCCTATCAGACGATTGCAAACTCAACATGACATTCAAAACATATGGGGGATGGGGGCTGGGGGGGTGGACAGTTACCTCATCGCCGTCTGTTGTCCGTCTAGTTGCGCGATTCTGCCGCGGTAACTCCATGAAATCATCATCATCGTCTTGATGATCGCCGCGAGCCATTCTGCTGAGGTAAGAACAAAGCAAAATGTCAGGGTGAAAATGAAAGTATGAAGTAAGCAGTTGCCACCTAACAGAATGTACTTGCCACATGGGCTCAATTGAAAGTGGCAAAAAGTTTAGGCAATATCGTATGAACACCCACACCCCCTATGATTGTCCAACAATAAATGTGGCAACAAAACACATTGGCTTCATTTGAAAAATGTACAGATCATAAGGCACTTGAAACAAAATGCTGAAGTTGCCATGTTAGCACAAGATAGTACGAAAGAAAGGCACAAATCTTCGGCTGCACAAACATATAATGTGGCAACTCACACTCTGTCCTCATACAAAAAATGAGTTGTCATATATTCAAAGGCAAATGTACTAGGTTGAAATTGCCATGTTAAAATGCAAGACAATTCAGAAATTGTTGAAAACATCTACTGAACAACCTGTAATGTGGCAACTCACACACTGACCTCATATTAAAAATGAGTTGCCATGTAGTACGGCCAAATATGTTCAGATATCACAAGTTTGCATGGCAAAACACAAAATTGAGTATATGGTACAGTGAATTTGCCACATTATCCTGCCTACATCATGGCAACAGCCATAGTGTGTTAACAGAAATACTTGCCACATGGAAATCATACTTGTGGCAACTGACACATTTGATCAGGAAATTAGTTGCCATCCAGTGCACATAGTTGTCATATATTCAAAGGCAAATGTACTAGGTTGAAATTGCCATGTTAAAATACAAGACAATTCAAAAAGTGTTGAAAACATCTACTGAACAACCTGTAATGTGGCAACTCACACACTGACCTCATATTAAAAATGAGTTGCCATGTAATACGGTCAAATATGTTCAGATATCACAAGTCAGCATGGCAAAACACAAAATTGAGTCTATTGTACAGTGAATTTGCCACATTATCCTGCCTATATCATGGCAACAGCCTTAGTGTGTTAACAGAAATACTTGCCGCATGGAAATCATATTGTGTGGCAACTTACACATTTGATCAGGAAATTAGTTGCCATCCAGTGCACATAGTTGCTGAAACTGCCATGACTACCTATTTACTACACTTTATCATGCCTACAGCATGGCAACAGCCATAGTGTATGCACAAAAATAGTTGCCACATGGAAAACAAATTTGTGGCAACTGACACAGTTGATCAGGGAATTAGTTGCCATCCAGTGCAGATAGTTACTGAAACTATCATGTCTACCTTCATACTGCACTATGAAATACAACTACCTAGATCTAGGGTTCATTGGCAACTATCATAACCTGAAATTCGTCAACAAAAAACTTCCTACACTGATCGCAAATAGCATTTCGAGACAAATACATAACTAATGGATAGAAAAACGCCGGCTCAATCCCAAGGCAGAACCAGGATGTGGCTGCGGGCAGGCCGAGCCACACCGGCATGACAGCCGCCGCGGCGGCGGCCAAACTGTGCAATGCCACCGAAAACGACCAGCACAGGACTCCGCCGCTGGCGGGAATGCCGGAGCATCGCGAATCCACCTGAATCTCAATGAATCTCGAGCGGAACATTGACCACAGAGGAGAGGGGAGAAATGCAAGGAAGGAACGTGACCGTGGGAAGGAGCATTACCTTCACTCTGTAGGCACTCCGGCAAATACGCTCCGGACCGGTGAGTCCCACCGACGGCCGCGAATGCCGTCGACTCTTCCGCCTCGGCAGTCGCCTTCTCCTCTCGCCTTCTCTTCCAATCGAATGAACTACGGGGTGGGTTGGGTGAGTAATGAAGTGGAGAGTAAATGGAACCGTGAGGGGAGGAGGGGCGAAGTGCGCGACGTGGTTGATGGCAACCGCAGTTCGGGCGTGGCGTGCGGGCGCAGAGCAGTTCCACCGCAGGCCTCCGAGTGGCAACCGTTGACCGCGGGGGGCAACCGGCGTGTGGGCGAACACTCTCACACACCACACATGCGACTTGTCCTACGTGGCACACAAAATCAGCCAAAACGTGCCAAGATTCGTGCAGAAACTGTTGAACGGCGATGGAGGCGTGTGGTTGAGTTGGCTAACGCCCACACGTGTGGGCGTTATCTTTTCCATAATTTTATAGGTGTTTGCGCAAAAAGAGTGGAATTGCACAAAATAATACAAGTGCAACCAGTACAAAGCTTTAAAAAAACCAAAGATAAATAACAAAAATACGAAGTAATTAATTGAAACACCACCAAATAATGAATAGGACTTGAGAAAATCCATGAGCCTGCTTTCTACCAAGTTCGCTAAAACATGGAAATGATACACATTTCATCCTCCAACTATACAAGGGGTGCGGGTTTGTCAATCAACTTGAAAACTAGGCAAACAATTTTTTTGACAAAACTAGACAAATCAAACCTTGGATTTTTCAAACAAACATATTTTGCTCCCTCCTAGATCGGATAAGTATTTGCATTGTTGTGGTGTGATTCCGAACCCGAGTTGGCACAGGGCACTCCATGGCACATACAGTTATTTGGACCCTACAGTATTAAAATATTTTTCACGAGAAATGTGGTATTAAAAGTTGTGGATCAATCTTGATTGGTGTTGAAATTAGGTACTAAACTAAATTTAGCCAACACGATGTGCTAACAATTGTCTTTTGCACATTGGTGGACCCCTGAAACCCATCACATCGTGGCAGTGGATTGTCATGAACAGTAATACAAACTTCTTAAATTGAATGGTTACTGGCCGTCTCTAACGGTGGCTACTCTCTCCCGCAAAAAAAAAAAAAAAACAGTGGCTACTCTCGTCGTGGAATATATGGCACGTCTACTACAGTCGCGGGCATGCATGATAGGCCGATTTTTTCTTCTTCTTCTTCAAACGCGCGCGGGCGTACTAACCGGAGCTCGCAATGACCCGGCCATGGCCATACATGCATGCAGGAGAGCCACTGATGGTGCCTACAGATTCAGACAGTGCATGGACAGACGGACGCATCATTCTCCGCCCCAGACACAACCCCGATCCAGCGCCGCGCTCATGCATGGATTCACACGTATGGATCGTACGTATCGCTACCGGCTTATAGTTACTGATCGACCCAGTTCTTGTCACTCTCGATCCATCTCTTCTCTTGGCAACGCTGCGGTGACCCATGGCCGCCGCTTCGCCTGCCACGCTCGTCTTCCTCCTATCCCTCATCTGCGCCCCCTCCCGGTTCCTCACCGGCGCCCTGCCGCCACCGCCGCCGACGCCGCCCAAGCCTGTCATCCCATACCCCACGACGCCGCCCAAGCCTGTGATGCCAGCCCCCACGACGCCGCCCAAGCCTGTGATGCCAGCCCCCACGACGCCGCCCAAGCCCGTGATGCCGGCCCCCACGATGCCGCCCAAGCCTGTGATGCCGGCCCCCACGACACCGCCCAAGCCTGTGATGCCAGTCCCCACGACACCGCCCAAGCCCGTGACTCCACCTCCGGTGACGCCGCCGAAGTATGCGCCGAAGCCCGTGCTGCCACCTCCGGCGACGCCGACCAAGCCAGTGCTTCCGCCCCCGGTGACGGCGCCGAAGCCCGTGACGCCACCCATCGCGATGCCGCCAACGACCGCGCTGGCGCCCGCGCCGTGGGACGAACCTGGCTACGGGTCCAACCCGATTCCGGAGGAGATCAAGAGCGTGTGCAGGCGGACGCCGTTCCCGCAGCTGTGCGCGCGCGCGCTGGCCTTCGTGGTGGACCCGCAGAGGGTGAACGACACGCGGTGGCTGGCGGAGACGTCGCTGCGCATCGCCATCGAGGCCGGCACGGGGCTGGCCGCCTTCGGGTGGGTCAACCTGGGGGGCGCCCCGAGCGGCACCAGGCTGCGGATGTGCGTGCGCGACTGCACCGTGCGCGTGGACGCCGCGGTCAAGAACCTGACGGCGTCGCAGGTGGCGTTGAGGCGGGGTGAGCTCAGGGAGGCGGTGCAGACGCTGGGCGAGGCGGCCAAGGGGTGCGGCATGTGCTGGGGCAGCTGCGCGAGCTTCACCGGGGAGGTCATGCAGGTCATGGTCAAGCGCGCCAAAGACTTCCAGAAGCTCGTCATGGTCGCCAGCTCCGTTATCCTCATCATTATCAAGTGATTTTTTCTCCATTAAATTTGCTAGCACTAGTTTAGTGCGATGAATAAAATGTATGGTAGATTCTTTTTCTGATGAGCAGATCAAAGCCAATAAAATCTCATCACGCTGATAGAATTGTCACGACTCGATCACGACTAGGTGTTTTTTTCCGTCATCTGTTCATCTTTTACAAAGCATGTCAGAAAAAATAAAAATTACATTCAGATACGTAGATCACCTAGAGACGACTATAACCACTGAAGCGAGCCAAAGAAGCGTCGCCACCACCCCACCCCCCCCCCCCCCCCCCTCACTTGAGACAGTCGGAAAGTCGTCGTGGTAAGATCACATAGGACCAGCGCATAGAACAGCATCGTCGATGAAGAGACGCATAGATCGGAAGGATCCAACCTGAAGACACACAAACGTGGACGAATAAAAACCGGCTCCGAATAGATCCACCAATGACAACCGCCGACCGGATCCCGCGAGATCCGCTGGAGACACGCCTCCACATGCCCTCCGACGTTGTTAGATACACCACCGGAACGGGGGCTATGCGAGAAAAACCTTATTCCATCTTCAGGGAGCCGCCACTATCTCGCCTTTCTAAGCAGGACACAAATCCTTACAAAACTCAAAGAAACATCTAAAACGGAGTCCTCCCACTGACAAGGGCCGGGATCCACCACGCCTCCATGGCCCTAGAGCCACCGGAGACGAGCGGACCGCCTGTCGGTGCTAAAACCGACGGATCTCGGGTAGGAGGTCCCAAGCTGATGATCTGAGCAAGATGATAACAGGAAGAATAGGGACACGGTATTTACTCAGGTTCGGGCCCTCTGGAAGAGGTAAACCCTACGTCCTCCTTTTATTATATTGATTGTGGATGGGGTACAAAGTACAATATTATATACCTCGAGATCGTATGAACGAGTTTTAAGCTCTAAGACCTTGAAAGTGTAGTCTCTACAGGCTAGACCCCTCGGCTTACATAGGCACCGGGGGTATCTAGGGTTTACATATGTTGGTTACAATCTACATATAAGGATGTCGATCATTCAAATATGCCTTGAAGTGTACGCCAAGTCTTCGGAGAACTCCATCTTGATCACGCCAAGGGCTAGGGCAGGCAAGGCCCATTCTTCAGTTATTGGTGGGTCCTCGGCCTGACCCATGAATGGCGGGTCGGCGTGGTGTGCACCCCCTAGTTCGGGAACCGTCAGTAGCCCCTGAACTAGTTTTCAAGCCGAGGACATCCAACGTCTTCCTCGGAACAACTTCATAACTTTAAGTCTTTGGCTTCGTAGACGAGTTCCACGTCGGCTCTTGATTCCGAGGTCTTCTTAGCCTTCCCCTAAATTGTAGCCATGCATCATATATGACAATTTGCTCTAGGTGGCAGGGGCATGTTTTAACAAGGCCCCTTTTTGGCATAACTTTTTTTCGATTGAACAGAAGTCTCTTTTATCTTAGCCCTGAAGGTTTGTAACAAGAGGCAGGACACCTGGGTCAACCCCTGACAGCTATTTCAGACGAAAACCAAAGCATCACCACTGGTGGCAGGGTCGGGTCGTCTCGTCAATAGCTATTATTAGGTGTAACATGGCCCGAGGCCGTTTCCATTGGTACGTCTCGTCAAAAGAGATCGCGCCCCGGATTTTCAGCGGTATCATCAATGAAAATACCTTAATATTTGTGCTGATATATATACTGCACGATGCATTGGGAACCGACGTTTTTTTAGGTGAGCCGACCCCTGGCCTTTAACTGGCCTATAAAAGGGGACGGTAAATTGGCTGCACCTATGCTCTCATTTCCTGCTCCAACATCAGGAACCTCCTGCAAGCTCAAGTGTCCCGAGATCTGCCTTCGGCTCCGGCTCTTTCCTTCTTTTTCTTCCACTACAAGAGATGGCCGGTAGGGAGGGGGGCAGTGGATGCATTCCAATGTCACCGTCGACACCATTGCAAAGATTCAAGCTGACGGGTATCTTTCCCTTACGGTTAGGTGTCGATCCCCCGTAGATGCGTGTGTCACCCACTCGGATTCCGCCATTCCTGCAACCCATGAAGGGGAGCGGGTAATCTTTATTTCCCACCTCGTCTGAGGTATGGCTTTTCCCCTTCATCCCATTGTACGGGGCCTCATGTTTTATTATGGGTTGGATTTCCACCACCTAGCCCCAAACTGAATTCTCCACATCGCCACTTTCATAATCTTTTGTGAAGCCTTCCTTCACATCGAGCCACACTTCGGGCTATGGCTGAAGGCATTCTACATCAAGCCGCACAACAACGGCTCCCAGCTCGCAGATTGTGGCAGGTCTATGATCAGCAAACTCACCAATGTTATCTGGTCGGAGGTCACATTCGTTGAGACGATGAAGCTCTTGCAACAGGAGTGGTTGTACATGACCGACCACTCCAGGACACGGTGCTGGGTGGCTAGCAATGAGGTACATGCTCCTGGCGACGATCACCATGCCCTCAGGGAGTGTGGCGGAGGCAGGATGCCATGCCGAGTCATCGATGATGAAGTGCAACACGCCAAAATGCACGAGCTGCCCGAGCCCACTACTAATTGCCAAAGAGGGCCCCCCTTGGTTCGCTACTCCACTGCGTTCTTACTCAATGGTGGGCGCCCACTATCGCAGGGAATCTCTTGTTGAAGACTCAGGTCATTTGATCCTACTGGGTTGAATCCTCTTCATCGGCCTACCCCATGGATCTCATCATCATAACGTGTGAGATATTTGAGGGCAAACCTCAAATATTTGGGGGCAAACCATACTTGACTCATATTGCGTCACATTGTCGGTGAATCATACTCACGAACAACCAAATGATGAGAGATGGGCCTGTTGGGGAATGTAGCATGCAATTTCAAAAACATTCCTACGATCACGCAAGATCTATCTATTCTACAAAGATCTTTATCGATCAAACCGCAATGGCAACATACATCATTCCCTTTGCCATCGGTATGTTACTTGCCCGAGATTCGGTCGTCGGTATCTTCATACCTAGTTCAATCTCGTTACCGGCAAGTCTCTTTACTCGTTCCGTAATGCATCATTCCGTAACTAACTCATTAGTCACATTGCTTGCAAGGCTTATCATGATGTGCATTACCGAGAGGGCCCAGAGATACCTCTCCGATACTTGGAGTGACAAATCCTAATCTCGATCTATGCCAACCCAACAAACACCTTCGGAGATACCTGTAGAGCATCTTTATAATCACCCAGTTACGTTGTGACTTGATAGCACACAAGGTATTCCTCCGGTATTCGGGAGTTGCATAATCTCATAGTCAAAGGAATATGTATAAGTCATGAAGAAAGCAATAGCAATAAAAATTCACGATCATTATGCTAAGCTAACGGATGGGTCTTGTCCATCACATCATTATCCTAATGATGTGATCCCGTTCATCAAATGACAACACATGTCTATGGTCAGGAAACTTAACCATCTTTGGTTAACGAGCTAGTCAAGTAGAGGCATACTAGGGACACTTTGTTTTGTCTATGTATTCACACCTGTATCATGTTTCCGGTTAATACAATTCTAGCATGAATAATAAACATTTATCATGATATAAGGAAATATAAATAACAACTTTATTATTGCCTCTAGGGCATATTTCCTTCAGTCTCCCACTTGCACTAGAGTCAATAACCTTGATTACATTGTAATGATTCTAACACCCATGGAGTCTTGGTGTTGATCATGGTTTGCTCGTGGAAGAGGCTTAGTCAACGGGTCTGCAACATTCAGATCCGTATGTATTTTGCAAATCTCTATGTCTCCCTCCTTGACTTGATCATTGATGGAGTTGAAGCGTCTCTTGATGTGTTTGGTTCTCTTGTGAAATCTGGATTCCTTCGCTAAGGCAATTGCTCCAGTACTGTCACAAAAGATTTTCATTGGACCCGATGCACTAGGTATTGCACCTAGATCGGATATGAACTCCTTCATCCAGACTCCTTCATTTGCTGCTTCCGAAGTAGCTATGTACTCCTCTTCACACGTAGATCCCGCCACGACGCTTTGCTTGGAACTGCACCAACTGACACCTCCACCATTCAATATAAATACGTATCCGGTTTCCGACTTAGAGTCATCGGGATCAATGTCAAAGCTAGCATCGACATAACCATTTACGACGAGCTCTTTGTCACCTCCATAAACGAGAAACATATCCTTAGTACTTTTAAGGTATTTCAGGATGGTCTTGACCGCTGTCCAGTGATCCACTCCTAGATTACTTTGGTACCTCCCTGCTAGACTTATAGCAAGGCACACATCAGGTGGTACACAGCATTGCATACATGATAGAACCTATGGCTGAGGCATAGGGAATGACTTTCATTTTCTCTGTATCTTCTGCAGTGGTCGGGCATTGAGTCTGACTCAATTTCACACCTTGTAACACAGGCAAAAACCCTTTCTTTGACTGATCCATTTTGAACTTCTTCAAAACATTATCAAGGTATGTGCTTTGTGAAAGTCCAATTAAGCGTCTTGATCTATCTCTATAGATCTTGATGCCCAATATATAAGCAGCTTCACCGAGGTCTTTCATTGAATTTTTTTATTCAAGTATCCTTTTATGCTATCCAGAAATTCTATATCATTTCCAATCAACAATATGTCATCCACATATAATATTAGAAATGCTACAGAGCTCCCACACACTTTCTTGTAAATACAGACTTCTCCGAAAGTCTGTATAAAACCATATGCTTTGATCAGACTATCAAAGCGTATATTCCAACTCCGAGATGCTTGCACCAGTCCATAAATGGATTGCTCGAGCTTGCACACTGATAACCCACAAGTATAGGGGATCGCAACAGTTTTCGAGGGTAGAGTATTCAATCCAAATTTATTGATTCAACACAAGGGGAGCCAAAGAATATTCTCAAGTACTAGCAACTGGGTTGTCAATTCAGCCACACCTGGATAACTTAATATCTGCAGCAAAGTATTTAGTAGCAAAGTAGTATGATAGTAACGGTAGCAGTAACAAAGATAATAGTAGCAGTATTGTAGTGATTGTAACAGTAGCAGCGGTAAAGTAACTGAGTGAAGAACAATATGTGAAAAGCTTGTAGGCATTGGATCGGTGATTGAGAATTATGCCGGATGCGATTATTCATGCAACAGTTATAACATAGGGTGACACAGAACTAGCTCCAATTCATCAATGTAATGCAGGCATGTATTCCGAATATAGTCATACGTGCTTTGGAAAAGAACTTGCATGGCATCTTTTGCCCTACCCTCCCGTGGCAGCGGGGTCCTACTGGAAACTAAGGGATATTAAGGCCTCCTTTTAATAGAGTACCGGACCAAAGCATTAACACATAGTGAATACATGGACTCCTCAAACTACGGTCATCACCGGGAGTGGTCCCGATTATTGTCACTTCGGGGTTGCCGGATCATAACACATAGTAGTTGACTATAGACTTGCAAGATAGGATCAAGAACTCACATATATTCATGAAAACGTAATAGGTTCATATCTGAAATCATGGCACTCGGGCCCTAGTGACAAGCATTAAGCATAGCAAAGTCATAGCAACATCAATCTCAGAACATAGTGGATACTAGGGATCAAACCCTAACAAATCTAACTCGATTACATGATAAATCTCATCCAACCCATCACCGTCCAGCAAGCCTACGATGGAATTACTCACACGCGGCGGTGAGCATCATGAAATTGGTGATGGAGGAAGGTTGATGATGACGATGGCGACGGATTCCCCTCTCCGGAGCCCCGAACGGATTCCAGATCAGCCCTCCCGAGAGAGTTTAGGGCTTGGCGGCGGCTCCATATCGTAAAACGCGATGAATCCTTCTCTCTGATTTTTTTCTCCCCGAACACGAATATATGGAGTTGGAGTTGAGGTCGGTGGAGCTCCAGGGGGCCCACGAGGCAGGGGGAGCGCCCAGGAGGCAGGCGCGCCTCCCACTCTCATGGACAGGGTGTGGGCCCCCTGGCCTTGATTCTTTCGCCAGTATTTTTTATTATTTCCAAAAATAATCTCTGTGAAGTTTCAGGTCATTCCAAGAACTTTTGTTTCTGCAAAAAGATAACACCATGGCAATTCTGCTGAAAACAGCGTCAGTCCGGGTTAGTTCCATTCAAATCATGCAAGTTAGAGTCCAAAACAAGGGCAAAAGTGTTTGGAAAAGTAGATACGTTGGAGACGTATCAACTCCCCCAAGCTTAAACCTTTGCTTGTCCTCAAGCAATTCAGTTGACAAACTGAAAGTGATAAAGAAAAACTTTCACAAACTTTGTTTACTCTTGTTGTTGTAAATATGTAAAGCCAGCATTCAAGTTTTCAGCAAAGATTATGAACTAACCATATTCTCAATAACATTTAGGTCTCATGTTTACTCATATCAATGGCATAATCAACTAGCGAGCAATAATAATAAATCTTGGATGACAACACTTTCTCAAAACAATCATAATATGATATAACAAGATGGTATCTCGCTAGCCCTTTCTGAGACCGCAAAATATAAATGCAGAGCACCTTTAAAGATCAAGGACTGACTAGACATTGTAATTCATGGTAAATGAGATCCAATCATAGTCATACTCAATATAAATTAACAGTAATGAATGCAAATGACAGCGGTGCTCTCCAGCTGGTGCTTTTTAATAAGAGGGTGATGACTCAACATAAAAGTAAATAGATAGGCCCTTCGTAGAGGGAAGCAGGGATTTGTAGAGGTTCCAGAGCTCGGTTTTGAAATAGAGATAAATAATATTTTGAGCGGTATACTTTCATTGTCAACATAACAACCAAGAGATGGCGATATCTTCCATGCTACACACATTATAGGCGGTTCCCAAACAGAATGGTAAAGTTTATACTCCCCCTCCACCAACAAGCATCAATCCATGGCTTGCTCGAAACAACGAGTGCCTCGAACTAACAACAGTCCCGGGGGAGTTTTGTTTGCAATTATTTCCATTTGGTTTGCTTAAAGCATGGGACTGGGCATCCCGGTGACCAGCCACTTTCTCGTGAGTGAGGAGCGGAGTCCACTCCTCTTGAGAATAACCCGCCTAACATGGAAGATACGGACAACCCTAGTTGATACATGAGCTATTCGAGCATACAAAACAGAATTTCATTTGAAGGTTTAGAGTTTGGCACAAACAAATTTACTTGGAAAGGCAGGTAGATACCGTATATAGGAAGGTATGGTGGACTCATATGGAATAACTTTGGGGTTTAAGGGAAATGATGCACAAGCAGTATTCCCGCTTAGTACAAGTGAAGGCTAGCAAAAGACTGGGAAGCGACCAACTAGAGAGCGACAACAGTCATGAACATGCATTAAAATTAATGAACATTGAGTGCAAGCATGAGTAGGATATAATCCACCATGAACATAAATATCGTGAAGGCTATGTTGATTTTGTTTCAACTACATGCGTGAACATGTGCCAAGTCAAGTCACTTGAATCATTCAAAGGAGGATACCACCCTATCATACCACATCACAACCATTTTAATAGCATGTTGGCACGCAAGGTAAACCATTATAAACTCCTAGCTAATTAAGCATGGCATAAGCAACTATAATCTCTAATTGTCATTGCAAACATTTTTATTCATAATAGGCTGAATCAGGAACGATGAACTAATCATATTTACAAAAACAAGAGAGGTCGAGTTCATACCAGCTTCTCTCATCTCAATCAGTCCATCATATATCGTCATTATTGCCTTTCACTTGCACGACCGAACGATGTGAATAATAATAATAGTGCACGTGCATTGGACTAAGCTGGAATTTGCAAGCATTCAATAAACAGGAGAAGACAAGGCTGTGGCACCCTGGCTCAGAGAAACCGCAACGCCCCGTATTCCAGCCCAGAGATCGAGGAGAAGTCTCTGGAATACGGCACTGCTTGACATAGAACAAATCAGCTCTTATTACAAGAATAATAATACAAGGGTCTGATGTTACAAAGAAGCACATCAGCTTGGCGACACTACGCCAGCGATACTACACTTGCTCTATGCTAGCAGCGAAACAACTCGTAGCAGCGGAAAACTTCTAGCAGCGGAACAATGACGAAGGTGGTGAACTCCACTCCGCAGGGACTCTGGCTGGGACACGATCTAGCTCGCACGCATGGCAACCTCGACAAGCAATCAAGCAATCACGGCATCTCCTGCAATCTGGCATGACACGCCAGGTCAGTACATTGAATGTACTTGCAAGCTCACAACAACCATAAACATCAAGGCAAGACAATAACATAGCATTAAGCAGGTTAATTAATTAACAACTACCATGATGAAGCAACTACTAAGCATGAGATGAAACTAATACAATGCTGATAAATCACCATCTCAGATCTCCATAACCATATCTCTCGTGGCTAACCGGCCAAGCAATATACCATCTCGATCAACTCATGATCAAAACCACATGGTGATCTTTCCGGCGATCACTACCATGACCAACACTTGGTCTCAAACTATGATCTTTCCGGCGATCACAACCATGACCAACACTTGGTCTCCAACATCATCATCAACATCCTGCCAAACTGTTACTGCTCACAATATATCATCATATAAATCACCTACAAGTCATTCCGTCATGTGAGTGTTGATCGAACGGTGGGACCTAGTACGAACCCATGCCCATGACCGAGGACGTGGCTATCGATAGATTTAAATACACACACTCTGCAGAGGTAGCGCACTTTACCCACACCACGGAACCCATGGCCTCGCACTCCCATTCGGGTGGACCAACGGCGTTCCGACAAAACCGATCTACTGCCATGACACTCTCCCGGCCACTCCGACCCGCTCCCAACTGGGCTAGTCCTGGGTGGCCCCGTGTCTACCAAACACACAACGACCACCGTCGTGGCCAAAACGTCCCTCACGGGGACCGGATCCATAACAATAACAACGGGCACACAAGGTTATGTCTGCTTACCGGGCCAGGGTAAGCATGCCCATAACCTTCCCTAGTTGGAGGCACCGACGAGAGGCACGCCAATAGACCGCATTAGGGCCTTCCCATAAAAGGCAAATGTGGTTGCACTCGAAAAAGCCCGGTTCGGTGGCACCTGACCAACTTAATGACGGAATTTATCCCCAAAATATAACTGTGGTAACTGATACTCCGATATCAACTATCAAACTATAAGCCAAATCATAGCAATATCCAACAAATAATCCACGCATAATATCATCATCTCAAAATACTCCAAGGGTAGCACAACACTATGGTCATGATGAATCCGAAAACAATAATCCTACTACTCCAATAACAAGAATAAAGCTATTCGGCTAAGATCCACATGTAAACATCATCTCCGAAAATAATACTCCAAGCAACAGAACATCAACTAGCATCATGAAAATAATCATACTAACCACTAATAATCCAAAGGCAGCATGATATCCAAAGTAATACTCCAAAATATAATAACAGATACCATCATGAAAAATAATCATAATAACCACTAAGAATCCAAAGGCACATGTCATCCACATAATCATCAAAATATTAATCCTAGAACTCCAAGCAACATCGTGGCAATATCAAGATCAAAACAATACTCCGGGAAATGGCATGAACAAGTCATACATAGCTAATGCAATATTTTAAGCAAGTTCAAATGAATAAACCATGTCACTGCATTGCAATCATGCAAATGGAGGGTGTGGCTTGCCTGGGGTGGCAGAAATCTCCGAGAAGAAGTGTGAGAGGCTCGCGGAAAGAATCACCGGTAAACGTACTCTCTCGAAGGGGGCTGAAAAAGGGCAGGGGTAAAATGGTCATTTTCAGAATGTCAAAACATGGTGAAAATGATGCCATCAGAACGGGCTCGACGAAACGAAGAAGTGGGCTTTGGATTCACCTCATTTGGAGTTGGGAGTGAAAAGATATGATAGTTTTTCTGCCAGGGACCCATTTGTAATAAAATCATCACAAACAGGCCCTCAGCCGGAAAAACAGAATGTGCACTAGGCAGAAATACGCCTTCTCCTCTGGAAAACGCATTCCACGCTGAAACAGAAAAGAAATACGCTTTCAGATTAGCGAAAGCGCATTCTGGTCTAAAGAAAGACGAAACTATGCTTTCGGGAAACGAAGACGTAATCTGTGGATTACGCCTCCACTTATCCACGTCAGCGTACCTGGGTCAACGGGGCTGAGGCTGCCACGCGGGGCCCGCGATGAGAAGAGGGCCCGCCTGGCCCCTGTCTTCTTCTTCCTCGTCCTGCTCCCGCACGGGACAGAGGAGGCAGGGGAGGGCGCGTCACCGGCGACGGGCCGGCCGGCTCTGGCCGTCTCCGGCGAGGGCGACGCCACCAGAGGGCTCGGGAGTCCACGCCGCCTCCATTCAGAGAGGAAGCGGGCGCCGGGGAGAGCTAGGGTGGCTGCAACCCGTGACACCAGAGGGACGGCGAGGCGGAGACCGAACGAGGTAGCGGCGGCCTGAGGCACTCCGGCGAGAAGCAGAGGGGGCGGGGAGGGTCGCCGGAGTGAGGGGCTTCTAGTGGTGGTGGATATGAGGAGAGGAAGGGCTCAGCTCGAGCCAATCGAGGAGGAGACCCGAAGCGGCCATGGCGGCAATGGTGGTCGTGGAGGGCGACTCGAGCTCGGGGAAGTGGTCGGGGAGTCGTGGGGGAGTGGGTAGAGGTCGCGGGTGAGGAGAAACAGTCGCGGGTGAGGAGAAACACACCCGGGACGGGCTTATATAGCCGCGGGGCGAGGAGGCCGAGCTGGCGTCACCGCGGACGCATGTCCGGTGCCGCGGACGCGTGCCCGCGCGCATGAACTTGGAGGCAGGCGACGAGGGAGGCACAGTGGAGTCTCTCATGGGGCAGAGGCGGCCAAGGGAGCACGGGGAGGATAACAACGGCGACGAGAAGAGCCAAACGGGGCACTGTGCTCTCGTGGGCGTTCGGCGGCGAGCGTCGGTGAGGAAGCGGACGGAGGGGGAGAGGGGTCCAGGTGATCGGCGATGACGCGGGCCAGCTGCTGGACACACTCACGCACGTGAAACCGACGAGAGAAAGAGGGGCCAAGCACAAACAGCCACTGGACGCGGCCACTGCACACAGAGCGCGTGCATAGCAATGCCATTAACGCGGTCCCCGCGTGCACTGGCATGTAGCAGGGGAGAGGGGCTTGACCATGTTGTCTAGTGGGTAGTTCATCTAGGGTAGGTCTAAACTACGGTGGTAGTTCGGTGAAAACTGATATGGTTAAGTGGTAATCACCCCCTGAAGTTTACTGCAGTAAACTTGGGTGAACACTGGTGATCAAAAGGGATTTTACTGGTGCCAAAGAGTTTGTCTGGGGTGATTAACTAAGGAAGGACTATGATCCTGAAGGTTTTGAGGCATAATGGAGCACAAACTAACATAGTTGCTTTGTAACTCACATTATGTGTCCAGAATCAAGATTTGGATGATGCACTCACATGGAGTAACCACTTGAGGTAAAACTTGGTAGGGTTTAGTGATTTGGCCAGATAAAGGTGCTGTAAAAATTTCATACCAATTGGTTTTACCAAAATGGTACTTCCTTCACAGCTATTCCCTCTGTCCAGAATCTTGCAAAAATTCTAGAGAAATATTGGCTTGATGAACCATGTCCAAAATGAGTGGAGGTAGGTTATATGGATAATAGAAGGCCTAGAAAAATTGGCAGCCATAATGGATCAAGCAAAATATACTTGCTTCACAAACTGAAATTTCGGGCAGAATCAAAGAATTGAAGATGAGCTCGCATGGAGGCATGACATGAGCTCTACTTTGGTGGAGGGCTATGATATGATGATATGAGGGATCATGCAAAATGGCAACTCATTTGGATATGCCTAGCTTCCTCCTCCTTCACAAAGCTTCTTTCTGGATAGAAACTTTGGAAAATCATAATTAAATAATTGCTAGGAAAATGAGGTTGCATTTTGTCATGTGGAAATTATATGGACAGGAAAAGGTGTCCAAGGAGTTTGAGGTCAATTGGGAAAAGGAAAATAGCACTTGCTTCACAATGTGCCATTTAGGGCAGAATAGGAAATGAATTATTTGAGCAAGATGATAAACATGACAAATGAAATACTTTGCCATATTTGAGAAATATATGACCCAAAAAATTTATGAGAATTATTTGGAAATTTTAGGAGTGATGGAAATAAAGGTTGCTTCACAACCTAGGGCAGACAGGGTTATTCCTTTAATAAAAAAAGGAATATTCCTGAGAAACAGAAATTAGGGTTTGGTCAAGCAGTGGAGTGACATGATCTTGGCAAGGTTTTGAGAATGATGAGCCACTTGGGAGGGGAAATGAGGATGATTTCCCAGGTGACAAGGCCACAGAACCACTCCAAAAAAAAAAGAGCAAAAACCAATAAATCAAAAGGAAAAAGAAAAGGGCCAAAATCCAGGCTGTTACAAAGGCAATATGGGCTCTTGGTTAAATCAAAAATAAAGCATATAAGAGCCACTTCAACAAATTCATCATGGTCTTCTCCTATCGACCCCCAAAGAAAAGAAAAGAAATAAAACTATTTACACGGGAAAGCTCCCAACAAGCAAAAGAAGAACAGGAAATCTTTTTTGGTTTTCTTTTTAATTACTACTACTACAAGCAAGAAAGTTGTTGGAGAACGTAGTAATTTCAAAAAAATTCCTACACACACGCAAGATCATGGTGATGCATAGCAACGAGAGGGGAGAGTGTTGTCCACGTACCCTCATAGACCGAAAGCGGAAGCGTTAGCACAACGCGGTTGATGTAGTCGTACGTCTTCACGATCCGACCGATCAAGTATCGAACACACGGCACCTCCGAGTTCAGCACACGTTCAGCCCGATGACATCCCTCGAACTCCGATCCAGCCGAGTGTTGAGGGAGAGTTTCGTCAGCACGACGGCGTGGGGACGATGATGATGTTCTACCGACGCAGGGCTTCGCCTCAGCACCGCTACAGTATTATCGAGGTGGACTATGGTGGAGGGGGCACCGCACACGGCTAAAAGATCAAACGATCAATTGTTGTGTCTATGGGGTGCCCCCTGCCCCCGTATATAAAGGAGCAAGGGAGGGAGAGGCGGCCGGCCAGGAGGAGGCGTGCCAGGAGGAGTCCTACTCCCACCGGGAGTAGGATTCCCCCCCTTCCAAGTAGTAGGAGTAGGAGTCAAGGAAAGGGGAGAGAGAAGAGAAGGAAGGAGGGGGCAATTCGGACTAGGCCTTGGGGGGCGCGCAGCCTCTCCTCTCTCTTTCCCCTAAAGCCCAATAAGGCCCATATACTCCCCGGCGAATTCCCGTAACTCTCCGGTACTCCGAAAAATACCCGAATCACTCGGAACCTTTCCGATGTCCGAATATAGTCGTCCAATATATCGATCTTTACGTCTCGACTATTTCGAGACTCCTCGTCATGTCCCCGATCTCATCCGGGACTCCGAACTACCTTCGGTACATCAAAACACATAAACTCATAATATAACCGTCATCGAACTTTAAACGTGCGGACCATACGGGTTCGAGAACAATGTAGACATGACCGAGACACGTCTCCGGTCAATAACCAATAGCCGAACCTGGATGCTCATATTGGCTCCCACATATTCTACGAAGATCTTTATCGGTCAAACCGCATAACAACATACGTTGTTCCCTTTGTCATCGGTATGTTACTTGCCCGAGATTCGATCGTCGGTATCTCAATACCTAGTTCAATCTCGTTACCGGCAAGTCTATTTACTCGTTCTGTAATACATCATCCTGCAACTAGCTCATTAGTTGCAATGCTTGCAAGGCTTAAGTGATGTGCATTACCGAGTGGGCCCAGAGATACCTCTCCGATAATCGGAGTGACAAATCCTAATCTCGAAATACGCCAACCCAACAAGTACCTTCGAAGACACCTGTAGAGCACCTTTATAATCACCCAGTTACGTTGTGACGTTTGGTAGCACACAAAGTGTTCCTCCGGTAAACGGGAGTTGCATAATCTCATAGTCATAGGAACATGTATAAGTCATGAAGAAAGCAATAGCAGAATACTAAACGATCGAGTGCTAAGCTAACGGAATGGGTCAAGTCAATCACATCATTCTCCTAATGATGTGATCCCGTTAATCAAATGACAACTCATGTCTATCGTTAGGAAACACAACCATCTTTAATTAACGAGCTAGTCAAGTAGAGGCATACTAGTGACACTCTGTTTGTCTATGTATTCACACATGTATTATGTTTCCGGTTAATACAATTCTAGCATGAATAATAAACATTTATCATGATATAAGGAAATAAATAATAACTTTATTATTGCCTCTAGGGCATATTTCCTTCAGTCTCCCACTTGCACTAGAGTCAATAATCTAGTTCACATCGCCATGTGATTTAACATCAATAGTTCACATCTTTATGTGGTTAACACCCATAGTTCACATCGATATGTGACCAACACCCAAAGGGTTTACTAGAGTCAGTAATCTAGTTCACATCGCTATGTGATTAACACCCAAAGAGTACTAAGGTGTGATCATGTTTTGCTTGTGAGATAATTTTAGTCAACGGGTCTGTCACATTCAGATCTGTATGTATTTTGCAAACTTCTATGTCTATAATGCTCTGCACAGAGCTACTCTAGCTAATTGCTCCCACTTCCAATATGTATCTAGACCGAGACTTAGAGTCATCTAGATTAGTGTCAAAACTTGCATCGACGTAACCCTTTACGACGAACCTTTTGTCACTTCCATAATCGAGAAACATATCCTTATTCCACTAAGGATAATTTTGACCGCTGTCTAGTGATCTACTCCAGATCATTATTGTACTCCCTTGCCAAAATCAGTGTAGGGTATACAATAGATCTGGTACACAGCATGGCATACTTTATAGAAACTGTGGTTGAGGCATAGGGAATGACTTTCATTCTCTTTCTATCTTCTGCCGTGGTCGGGCTTTGAGTCTTACTCAATTTCATACCTTGTAACACAGGCAAGAATTCTTTCTTTGACTGTTCCATTTTGAACTACTTCAAAATCTTGTCAAGGTATGTACTCATTGAAAAAACTTATCAAGCGTCTTGATCTATCTCTATAGATCTTGATGTTCAATATGTAAGCAGCTTTACCGAGGTCTTTGAAAAACTCCTTTCAAACACTCCTTTATGCTTTGCAGAATAATTCTACATTATTTCCGATCAACAATATGTCATTCACATATACTTATCAAAAATGTTGTAGTGCTCCCACTCACTTTCTTGTAAATACAGGCTTCACCGCAAGTCTGTATAAAACTATATGCTTTGATCAACTCATTAGGGCGTATATTCCAACTCCGAGATGCTTGCACCAGTCCATAGATGGATCGCTGGAGCTTGCATATTTTGTTAGCACCTTTAGGATTGACAAAACCTTCTGGTTGCATCATATACAATTCTTCTTTAATAAATCCATTAAGGAATGTAGTTTTGTTTATCCATTTGCCAGATTTCATAAAATGTGGCAATTGCCAACATGATTCGGACAGACTTAAGCATAGATACGAGTGAGAAACTCTCATCGTAGTCAACCACTTGAACTTGTCGAAAACCTTTTGCGACAATTCTAGCCTTGTAGATAGTAACACCACTATCAGCGTCCGTCTTCCTCTTGAAGATCCATTTAATCTCCATGGCTCACCAATCATCGGGCAAGTCAATCAAAGTCCATACTTTGTTCTTATACATGGATCCCATCTCAGATTTCATGGCCTTAAACCATTTTGCGGAATCTGGGCTCATCATCGCTTCCTCATAGTTCGTAGGTTCGTCATGGTCAAGTAACATGACCTCCAGAACAGGATTACCGTACCACTCTGGTGCGGATCTTACTCTGGCTTACCTACAAGGTTTGGTAGTAACTTGATCTGAAGTTACATGATCATCATCATTAGCTTCCTCACTAATTGGTGGAGTCACAGGAACAGATTTCTGTGATAAACTACTTTCCAATAAGGGAGCAGGTATAGTTACCTCATCAAGTTCTACTTTCCTCCCACTCACTTCTTTCGAGAGAAACTCCTTCTCTAGAAAGGATCCATTCTCAGCAACGAATATCTTGCCTTCGGATCTGTGATAGAAGGTGTACCCAACATTTTCTTTTGGGTATCCTATGAAGACGCACTTCTCCGATTTGGGTTTGAGCTTATCAGGTTGAAACTTTTTCACATAAGCATTGCAACCTCAAACTTTAAGAAACGACAGCTTAGGTTTCTTGCCAAACCATAGTTCATACGGTGTCGTCTCAACGGATTTAGATGGTGCCCTATTTAACGTGAATGTAGCTGTCTCTAATGCATAACCCCAAAACGATAGTGGTAGATCGGTAAGAGACATCATAGATCGCACCATATCTAATAAAGTACGGTTACGATGTTTGAACACACCATTACACTGTGGTGTTCCAGGTGGCGTGAGAAGTGAAACTATTTCACATTGTTTTAACTGAAGGCCAAACTCGTAACTCAAATATTTTACCTCTGCGATCATATCGTAGAAACTTTTATTTTCTTGTTACGATGATTCTCCACTTCACTCTGAAATTCTTTGAACTTTTCAAATGTTTCAAACTTGTGTTTCATCAAGTAGATATACCCATATCTGCTCAAATCATCTGTGAAGGTCAGAAAATAACGATACTTGCCGCAAGCTTTAACACTCATCGGACCTCATACATCAGTATGTATTATTTCCAATAAGTCAGTTTCTTGCTCCATTGTTCCGGAGAACGGAGTCTTAGTCCTCTTGCCCATGAGGCATGGTTCGCAAGCATCAAGTGATTCCAAAAGTCCATCAGCATGGAGTTTCTTCGTGCGCTTTACACCAATATGACCTAAACGGCAGTGCCACAAATAAGTTGCACTATTATTATTATTAAATTTGCATCTTTTGGCTTCAATATTATGAATATGTGTATCACTACGATCGAGATCCAACGAACCATTTTCATTGGGTGTATAACCATAGAAGGTTTTATTCATGTAAACAGAACAACAATTGTTCTCTAACTTAAATGAATAACCGTATTGCTATAAACATGATCAAATCATATTCATGCTCAACGCAAACACCAAATAACAGTTATTTAGGTTCAACACTAATCCCGAAAGTATAGGGAGTGTGCGATGATGATCATATCAATCTTGGAACCACTTCCAACACACATCGTCACCTCGCCCTTAACTAGTCTCTGTTTATTTTGCAACTCTTGTTTCGAGTTACTACTCTTAGCAACTGAACTAGTATCAAATACTGAGGGGTTTCTATAAACACTAGTAAAGTACACATCAATAACATGTATATCAAATATAGCTTTGTTCACTTTGCCATCCTTCTTATCCACCAAATACTTGGTGTATTCCAGTGACCATTCCTTTTGCAGTAGAAGCACTTAGTCTCAGGCTTAGGTCCAGATTTGGGCTTCTTCACTTGAGCAGCAACTTGCTTGCCGTTCTTCTTGAAGTTCCCCTTCTTCCCTTTTTCCCTTTTCTTGAAACTAGTGGTCTTGTCAACCATCAACACTTGATGCTTTTCTTGATTTCTACCTTCGTCGATTTCATCATCATGAAAAGCTCGGGAATCGTTTTCGTCATCCCTTGCATACTATAATTCATCACGAAGTTCTACTAACTTGGTGATGGTGACTAGAGAATTCTGTCAATCACTATTTTATCTGGAAGATTAACTCCCACTTGATTCAAGCGATTGTAGTACCCAGACAATCTGAGTACATGCTCACTACTTGAGCTATTCTCCTCCATCTTTTAGTTATAGAACCTGTTGGAGACTTCATATCTCTCAACTCGGGTATTTGCTTGAAATATTAACTTCAACTCCTGGAACATCTCATATGGTCCATGACGTTCAAAACGTCTTTGAAGTCCCGATTCTAAGCCGTTAAGCATGGTGCACTAAACTATCAAGTAGTCATCATATTGAGCTAGCCACACGTTCATAACTTCTGCATCTGCTCCTGCAATAGGTCTGTCACCTAGCGGTGCATCAAGGACGTAATTCTTCTGTGCAGCAATGAGGAAAATCCTCAGATCACGGACCAAGTCCGCATCATTGCTACTAACATCTTTCAACATAGTTTTCTCTAGGAACATATCAAAAATAAAACAGTGGAGCTTAACGCGAGCTATTGATCTACGACATAGATATGCTAATACTATCAGGACTAAGTTCATGATAAATTTAAATTCAGTTAATCATATTACTTAAGAACTCCCACTTAGATAGACATCCCTCTAATCCTCTAAGTGATCACGTGATCCATATCAACTAAACCATGTCCGATCATCACGTGAGATGGAGTAGTTTCAATGGTGAACATCAATATGTTGATCATATCTACTATATGATTCACGCTCGACCTTTCGGTCTCCGTATTCCAAGGCCATATCTGTTATATGCTAGGCTCGTCAAGTTTAACCTGAGTATTCCGCGTGTGCAACTGTTTTGCACCCGTTGTATTTGAACTTAGAGCCTATCACACCCGATCATCACGTGGTGTCTCAGCACGAAGAACTTTCGCAACGGTGCATACTCAGGGAGAACACTTATACCTTGATAATTTAGTGAGAGATCATCTTATGATGCTACCGTCAATCAAAGCAAGATAAGATGCATAAAAGATAAACATCACATGCAATCAATATAAGTGATATGATATGGCCATCATCATCTTGTGCTTGTGATCTCCATCTCTGAAGCACCGTCATGATCACCATCGTTACCGGCGCGACACCTTGATCTCCATCGTAGCATCGTTGTCGTCTCGCCAATCTTATGCTTCTACGACTATCGCTACCGCTTAGTGATAAAGTAAAGCATTACAGGGCGATTGCATTGCATACAATAAAGTGACAACCATATGGCTCCTGCCAGTTGCCGATAACTCGGTTACAAAACATGATCATCTCATACAATAAAATTTAGCATCATGTCTTGACCATATCACATCACAACATGCCCTGCAAAAACAAGTTAGACGTCCTCTACTTTGTTGTTGCAAATTTTACGTGGCTGCTACGGGCTTAGCAAGAACTGTTCTTACCTACGCATCAAAAACCACAACGATAGTTTGTCAAGTTGGTGCTGTTTTAACCTTCGCAAGGACCGGGCGTAGCCACACTCGGTTCAACTAAAGTTGGAGAAACTGACACCCGCCAGCCACCTATGTGCAAAGCACGTCGGTAGAACCAGTCTCGTGTAAGCGTACGCGTAATGTCGGTCCGGGCCGCTTCATCCAACAATACCGCCGAACCAAAGTATGACATGCTGGTAAGCAGTATGACTTATATCGCCCACAACTCACTTGTGTTCTACTCGTGCATATGACATCTACGCATAAAACCAGGCTCTGATGCCACTGTTGGAGAACGTAGTAATTTCAAAAAAAAATACTACGCACACGCAAGATCATGGTGATGCATAGCAACGAGAGGGGAGAGTGGTCTCCACGTACCCTCGTAGACCGAAAGCGGAAGCGTTAGCACAACGCGGTTGATGTAGTCGTACGTCTTCACGATCCGACCGATCAAGTACGGAACGCACGGCACCTCCGAGTTCAGCACACGTTCAGCCCGATGACGTCCCTCGAACTCCGATCCAGCCAAGTGTTGAGGGAGAGTTTCGTCAGCACAACAGCGTGGGGACGATGATGATGTTCTACCGACGCAGGGCTTTGCCTAAGCACCGCTACAGTATTATTGAGGTGGACTATGGTGGAGGGGGCACCGCACACGGCTAAAAGATCAAACGATCAATTGTTGTGTCTATGGGGTGCCCCCCTGCCCCCATATATAGAGGAGCAAGCGAGGGAGAGGCGGCCGGCCAGGAGGAGGCGCGCCAGAAGGAGTCCTACTCCCACCGGGAGTAGGATTCCCCCCTTCCAAGTAGTAGGAGTAGGAGTCAAGGAAAGGGGAGAGAGAAGAGAAGGAAGGAGGGGGCGCAGCCCCTCCCCCTAGTCCAATTCGGACTAGGCCTTGGGGGGCGCGCAGCCTCTCCTCTCTCTTTCCCCTAAAGCCCAATAAGGCCCATATACTCCCCGGCGAATTCCCGTAACTCTCCGGTACTCCGAAAAATACCCGAATCACTCGGAACATTTCCGATGTCCGAATATAGTCGTCCAATATATCGATCTTTACGTCTCGACCATTTCGAGACTCCTCGTCATGTCCCCGATCTCATCCGGGACTCCGAACTACCTTCGGTACATCAAAACACATAAACTCATAATATAACCGTCATCGAACTTTAAGCGTGGGGACCATACGGGTTCGAGAACAATGTAGACATGACCGAGACACGTCTCCGATCAATAACCAATAGCCGAACCTGGATGCTCATATTGGCTCCCACATATTCTACGAAGATCTTTATCGGTCAAACCGCATAACAACATACGTTGTTCCCTTTGTCATCGGTATGTTACTTGCCCGAGATTCGATCGTCGGTATCTCAATACCTAGTTCAATCTCATTACCGGCAAGTCTATTTACTCGTTCTGTAACACATCATCCCGCAACTAGCTCATTAGTTGCAATGCTTGCAAGGCTTAAGTGATGTGCATTACCGAGTGGGCCCAGAGATACCTCTTCGACAATCGGAGTGACAAATCCTAATCTCGAAATACGCCAACCCAACAAGTACCTTCGGAGAAACCTGTAGAGCACCTTTATAATCACCCAGTTACGTTGTGACGTTTGGTAGCACACAAAGTGTTCCTCCGGTAAACGGGAGTTGCATAATCTCATAGTCATAGGAACATGTATAAGTCATGAAGAAAGCAATAGCAGAATACTAAACGATCGAGTGCTAAGCTAACGGAATGGGTCAAGTCAATCACATCATTCTCCTAATGATGTGATCCCGTTAATCAAATGACAACTCATGTCTATCGTTAGGAAACACAACCATTTTTAATTAACGAGCTAGTCAAGTAGAGGCATACTAGTGACACTCTGTTTGTCTACGTATTCACACATGTATTGTGTTTCTGGTTAATACAATTCTAGCATGAATAATAAACATTTATCATGATATAAGGAAATAAATAATAACTTTATTATTGCCTCTAGGGCATATTTCCTTCAAAAGTAAACTGGCTAAATGCTACAACTAATATTTTTTTGGTTTTTCTTAAAGTTTTTCAAACACACAAGAAGAAAGCAGGAAAAAGAAAAATAAACTAGCATGGATGATACAATGAAAAAGTATGAACACCGACAACTAGCAATGAGTGTGTGAACATAAATGTAATGTCGGTGAGAAATACGTACTCCCCCAAGCTTAGGCTTTTGGCCTAAGTTGGTCTATTGCCACGGCTGGCCTGGCGGATATCCAAAGTTGTAACTGGGGTCGTACTGAGAAGAAGAAGCCTCGGATCGCCACTGGTTGGTAATCATCTCCGGATCCCACTAGTAATCAGATTGTCGTGGAGGATCAAATTGTGGTTCCGGCTCTGGCTCTGTAGCTGATGTAGGGTTCCGGTGGGCGTGGATGGCCGCCAGCGGAACGAGATACTTGCCTGCAGATAAGTCAAACAAGGAAGGAGCAGGCAAGGTAATAGTCTCAGGATGATTTTTATCAAATAATAGTTTGTACTTAAGCGCCTTTTCCCTATTCTTAACAATAAAATCATGCGCTACCATACTCTTATAGTCTAGAAAAACAGGAGGCAGAAATTTTTCTTCTTTCTCATAATGCCTAATAGGTATGTTATAGTATGCAGCGAGGCGCGAGGCGAAGATGCCTCCCAAGATGGGGCCCTTAGTACGGTTAAGGTTTAACCGCTTTGCAACAACAGCGCCCATACTAAATGTGTCATCACGAAACAAGGCATGGCACAAAATAACAATATCAGGGGCACTCAGGTTTCCACAGTTTCCGCGACCAATTAAGCACCTACTAGCAAATATAGCAAAGTAACGTAGAACAGGAAAGTGTATGCTAGTGATTCGTGCGTCGGAAACCTTCCTTGTTTCCCCTACAGCAATTGTATCAATAAACCCCTCCACATCGTCACGATGTGGTTCCTCTATGATGCCCGAAAAGGGCAACTTGCAAACCTCACAAAATTCACGAAGGGTCATCTCCTTATACTCATCATATAAATAAAAATCCACCGTAGGTGGTGACCTCCTAGAATGGAAATGAAAATTTTGCACAAAGATATTGGTGAGTAAGAGATACTGTTCGCGTTGGTCGCGGAGGAAGTTGGTGAGGCCTGCATTCTCAGCCAACTCATAAAAATCATCATAAATCCCGGCTGCTCTCAAGAAATCATCGCAAGGCCATTCACACGGCCGAACCTCCGCGGTGCGAGGCAGATTATATTTGGGCCTCTCTTCTTCTTCGCTTTGCTTATCCTTCGAGCTTCGGCTCGAAGAGCCCCTCAAAAATCTCTTCATCATTTTCTGAAAATTTCTGGAATTTTTAGTAACTTCAAATAAAAGTGAACCAAGCTCAACAAAATTGATAGCAACTACTCCCTCAAGTGCCTAGAGACTATATCATGCATTAGAACTACTTGGGACCATATAAATTTGACATGCAAGCTCAAGGACCTAGTCACCTAAGCAACAAAAATTTGCAATAAATAAAGTACTAGAACAAAAACTAATTGGACCATTGGAGGAGTCAGATACCAAGGAACAATCCCCACAGGCGGTTTTGTGAGAGGTGCTTTGAGCTAGGAGATCGAAAATCGCAGCAAAGTGAGCTAGATCTCGTTCTTGAGCTGGTTGGTGATTTTTTGGGGAGGAAGAAGTGTGTGGTGGCTGGAATAAGTGGAGGGGAGCCACCATGGGCCCACGAGGCAGGGGGCGCGCCCAGGGGGGTGGGCGCGCCCTGGACCCTCATGGCCAGGTGCCAGCTCCCCCTGATGTGTTCTCAGTGCCAGATATTCTCAAATATTCTAGAAAAAAACATATTTAAATTTCAGGGCATTTGGAGAACTTTTATTTTTAGAGTATTTTTTATTGCACGGATAATTCAGAAAACAGACAGAAAATATTAATTTTACTCTATTTCAACTAAATAACAGAAAGTAAAAGGAGGGTACAGAGAGTTGTGCTTTCTAACTTCATCCATCTCATGCTCATCAAAAGGAATCCACTAACAAGGTTGATCAGGTCTTGTTAACAAACTCATCCGAATTGCATGAAACCGGAGAATTTTCGAATAGCACTAAGTTACCTCAACGGGGATATGCACGTCCCCAATAATAAGAATATCATATCTCTTTTTAACAGTAGGAAGAGGAAATTCAAAACCTCCAAAAATAATCGATGGAATTTTTCCAATAGAGTTTATACTATGAACTTGAGGTTGTTTCCTCGGAAAGTGTACCGTATGCTCATTGCCATTAACATGAAAAGTGGCATTGCCTTTGTTGCAATCAATAACAACCCCTGCAGTATTCAAAAAGGGTCTTCCAAGAATAATAGACATACTGTCGTCCTCGGGAATATCAAGAATAACAAAGTCTGTTAAAATAGTAACATTTGCAACCACAACATGCACATCCTCACAAATACCGACAGGTATAGCAGTTGATTTATCAGCCATTTGCAAAGATATTTCACTAGGTGTCAACTTATTCAAGTCAAGTCTACGATATAAAGAGAGAGGCATAACACTAACACCGGCTCCAAGATCACATAAAGCAGTTTTAACATAGTTTCTTTTAATGGAGCATGGTATAGTGGGTACTCCTGGATCTCCTAACTTCTTAGGTATTCCACCCTTAAAAGTGTAATTAGCAAGCATGGTGGAAATTTCAGCTTCCGGTATCTTTCTTTTATTAGTAACAATTTCTTTCATGTACTTAGCATAAGGATTCATTTTGAGCATATCAGTTAATCGCATACGCAAAAAGATAGGTCTAATCATTTCAGCAAAGCGCTCAAAATCCTCATCATCCTTTTTCTTGGATGCTTTGGGAGGAAAAGGCATGGGTTTCTGAACCCATGGTTCTCTTTCTTTACCGTGCTTCCTAGCAACAAAGTCTCTCTTATCATAATGTTGATTCTTTGATTGTGGGTTATCAAGATCAACAGCAGGTTCAATTTCTACATCATTATCATTGCTAGGTTGAGCATCATCATGAAAATCATCATTAACATTATCACTAGGTTCATGTTCATTACCAGATTGTGTTTCAGCATCAGAGATAGAAATATCATTGGGATTCTCAGGTGTGTCAACAACAGGTTCACTAGAGGCATGCAAAGTCCTATCATTTTTCTTTTTCTTCTTTTTAGAAGGACTAGGTGCATCTAAATTATTTCTCTGAGAATCCTGCTCAATTCTCTTAGGGTGGCCCTCAGGATACAAAGGTTCCTGAGTCACTTTACCTCCTCTAGTAGCAACTCTAACAGCAAAGTCATTATTCTTACTATTTATTTCAATGAGCAAATCATTCTGAGCTTTAAGTACTTGTTCTACTTGAGTGGTAACCATAGAAGCATGTTTACTTATGAGTTTAAGTTCACCTTTAACTCTAGACATATAGTCACTCAAGTGTTCAATCATATAAGCATTGAAGTTTTCTTGCTTAACCATAAAATCATCAAACTCATCTAAGCATTTGCTAGCAAATTTAGTAGGAGGGATTTCAGCTTTATCATATCTATAGAGAGAATTTACCTTTACTACCCGTGTAGGGTTATCAAGACTATGTGTTTCTTCAACAGGCGGTAAATTAAGACCATGTATTTCCTCAACAGGAGGTAAATTCTTAACATCTTCAGCTTTTATACCCTTTTCTTTCATAGATTTCTTTGCCTCTTGCATATCTTCAGGACTGAGAAATAGAACACCCCTTTTCTTCGGAGGTGGCTTAGGAGTTGGTTCAGGAAGTGTCCAATTATTTTCATTTGTCGACATATTATTCAATAGAATTTCAGCTTGATCAACTGTTCTTTCCCTGAAAACACAACCAGCACAACTATCCAGGTGGTCTCTGAAGCATCGGTTAGTCCATTATAAAAGATATCAAGTATTTCATTTTTCTTAAGAGGATGATCAGGCAAGGCATTAAGTAATTGGAGAAGCCTCCCCCAAGCTTGTGGGAGACTCTCTTCTTCAATTTGCACAAAATTATATATTTCCCTTAAAGCAGCTTGTTTCTTCTGAGCAGGGAAATATTTAGCAGAGAAGTAGTAAATCATATCCTGGGGACTACGCACACAACCAGGATCAAGAGAGTTAAACCATTCTTAGCATCACCCTTTAATGAGAACGGAAATATTTTAAGGATGTAAAAGTAGCAAGTTCTCTCATCATTAGTGAATAGGGTGGCTATATCATTTAATTTAGTAAGATGTGCCACAACAGTTTCAGATTCATAGCCATAAAAAGGATCAGATTCAACCAAAGTAATTATATCAGGATCAACACAGAATTCATAATCCTTATCAGTAACAAAGATAGGTGAAGTAGCGTAAGAAGGATCATATTTCATTCTAGCATTCAGAGATTTTTGTTTCAGCTTAGCTAGTAATTTCTTAAGATCACTTCTATCATTGCAAGCAAGAAAGTCTCTAGCAGTTTCTTCATCCATAACATAACCCTCAGGAACAACAAGCAATTCATATCTAGGGGGAGAATCTTCATCATCACTTTCATCACTATTATCAGGTTCAATAATTTCATTCTCTCTAGCCCTAGCAAGTTGTTCATCAAGAAATTCACCAAGTGGCACAGTAGTATCAAGCATAGAAGTAGTTTCATCATAAGTATCATGCATAGCAGAAGTGGCATCATCAATAACATGCGATATATCAGAATTAATAGCAGAAGCAGGCTTAGGTGTCGCAAGTTTACTCAAAACAGAAGGTGAATCAAGTGCAGAGCTAGATGGCAGTTCCTTACCTCCCCTCGTAGTAGAGGGATACATTTTAGTTTTCTAGTCTTTCAAGTTCCTCATAGTGACCAGCAGATATAAATCCCAAGCAACTCAAAGAATAGAGCTATGCTTCCCGGCAACGGCGCCAGAAAATAGTCTTGATAACCCACAAGTATAGGGGATCGCAACAGTTTTTGAGGGTAGAGTATTCAACCCAAATTTATTGATTCGACACAAGGGGAGCCAAAGAATATTCTCAAGTATTAGCAACTGAGTTGTCAATTCAGCCACGCCTGGATAACTTAAGATCTGCAGCAAAGTATTTAGTAGCAAAGTAGTATGATAGTAACGGTAGCAGTGGCAAATATAATAGTAGCAGTATTGTAGTGATTGTAACAGTAAGAGTGGTCAAGTAACTAAGCGAAGAACAATATGTGAAAAGCTCGTAGGCATTGGATCGGTGATGGAGAATTATGCCGGATGCGATTATTCATGCAACAGTTATAACATAGGGTGACACAGAACTAGCTCCAATTCATCAATGTAATATAGGCATGTATTCCGAATATAGTCATATGTGCTTATGGAAAAGAACTTGCATGACATCTTTTGTCCTACCCTCCCGTGGCAGCGGGGTCCTAGTGGAAACTAAGGGATATTAAGGCCTCCTTTTAATAGAGTACCAGACCAAAGCAATAACACATAGTGAATACATGGACTCCTCAAACTACGGTCATCACCGGGAGTGGTCCCGATTATTGTCACTTCGGGGTTGCCGGATCATAACACATAGTAGGTGACTATAGACTTGCAAGATAGGATCAAGAACTCACATATATTCATGAAACATAATAGGTTCAGATCTGAAATCATGGAACTCGGGTCCTAGTGACAAGCATTAAGCATAGCAAAGTCATAGCAACACAATCTCAGAACATAGTGGATACTAGGGATCAAACCCTAACAAATCTAACTCGATTACATGATAAATCTCATCCAACCCATCACCGTCCAGCAAGCCTACGATGGAATTACTCACACACGGCGGTGAGCATCATGAAATTGGTGATGGAGGAAGGTTGATGATGACGATGGCGACGGATTCCCCTCTCCGGAGCCCTGAACGGACTCCAGACAGCCCTCCCGAGAGAGTTTAGGGCTTGGCGGCGGCTCCGTGTCGTAAAACACGATGAATCCTTCTCTCTGATTTTTTTCTCCCCGAACACGAATATATGGAGTTGGAGTTGAGGTCGGTGGAGCTCCAGGGGGCCCACGAGGCAGGGGGCGTGCCCAGGGGGCAGGCGCGCCTCCCACCCTCGTGGAAAGGGTGTGGGCCCCTGGCCTTGATTCTTTCGCCAGTATTTTTTATTATTTCCAAAAATAATCTCCGTGAAGTTTCAGGTCATTCTGAGAACTTTTGTTTCTGCACAAAGATAACACCATGGCAATTCTGCTGAAAACAACGTCAGTCCAGGTTAGTTCCATTCAAATCATTCAAGTTAGAGTCCAAAACAAGGGGAAAAGTGTTTGGAAAAGTAGATACGTTGGAGACGTATCACACACTTTGTTAGCACCTTTAGGATCGACAAAACCTTCTAGTCGCATCGTATACAACTCTTCTTTAAGAAATCCATTAAGGAATGCAGTTTTGACGTCCATTTGCCAGATTTCATAATCATAAAATGCGGCAATTGCTAACATGATTCGGACAGACTTCAGCATCGCTACGGGTGAGAAGGTCTCATCGTAGTCAACTCCTTGAACTTGTCGAAAACCCTTCGCGACAAGTCGAGCTTTGTAGACAGTAACATTACCATCAGCGTTAGTCTTCTTCTTGAAGATCCATTTATTCTTTATGGCTTGCCGATCATCGGGCAAGTCCACCAAAGTCCATACTTTGTTCTCATACATGGATCCCATCTCAGATTTCATGGCCTCAAGCCATTTTGCGGAATCTGTGCTCATCATTGCTTCCTCATAGTTCGTAGGTTCATCATGGTCTAGTAACATGACTTCCAGAACAGGATTACTGTACCACTTTGGTTCGAACGTGCTCTGGTTGACCTACGAGGTTCGGTAGTAACTTGATCTGAAGTTTCATGATCATCATCATTAGCTTCCTCACTAATTGGTGTAGGCATCACGGGAACAGTTTTCTGTGATGAACTACTTACCAATTCAAGAGAAGGTACAATTACCTCATCAAGTTCTAATTTCCTCCCACTCATTTCTATCGAGAGAAACCCCTTCTCTAGAAAGGATCCATTCTTAGCAACAAATATCTTGCCTTCGGATCTGTGATAGAAGGTGTACCCAACAGTTTCTTTTGGGTATCCTATGAAGACGCACTTCTCCGATTTGGGTTCAAGCTTATCAGGCTGAAGCTTTTTCACATAAGCATCACAACCCCAAATTTTAAGAAACGGCAGCTTAGGTTTCTTGCCAAACCATAGTTCATACGGTGTCGTCTCAACGAATTTAGACAGTGCCCTATTTAAAGTGAATGCAGCTGTCTCTAATGCATAACCCCAAAACGATAGTGGTAAATCGGTAAGAGACATCATAGATCGCACCATATCTAATAAAGTACGGTTACGACATTCGGACACACCATTACGCTGTGGTGTTCCAGGTGGCGTGAGTTGTGAAACTATTCCACATTGTTTTAAATGAAGACCAAACTCGTAACTCAAATATTCGCCTCTGCGATCAGATCATAGAAACTTTATTTTCTTGTTACGATGATTTTCTACTTCACTATGAAATTCTTTGAACTTTTCAAATGTTTCAGACTTGTGTTTCATTAAGTAGATATACCCATATCTGCTCAAATCATCTGTGAAGGTCAGAAAATAACGATACCCATCGCGAGCCTCAGTACTCATCGGACCGCATACATCGGTATGTATTATTTCCAATAAGTCAGTTGCTCGCTCCATTGTTCTGGAGAATGGGGTCTTAGTCATCTTGCCCATGAGGCATGGTTTGCAAGCATCAAATGATTCATAATCAAGTGATTCCAAAAGTCCATCCGCATGGAGTTTCTTCATGCGCTTTACATCAATATGACCTAAACGGCAGTGCCACAAATATGTTGCACTATCATTATCAACTTTGCATCTTTTGGCATCAATATTATGAATATGTGTATCACCACGATCGAGATTCAACAAAAATAGACCACTTTTCAAGGGTGCATGACCATAAATGATATTATTGATATAAATAGAACAACCATTATTCTCTAATTTAAATGAATAACCGTCTCGCATCAAACAAGATCCAAATATAATGTTCATGCTCAACGTTGGCACCAAATAACAATTATTCAGGTCTAAAACTAATCCCGAAGGTAGATGTAGAGGTAGTGTGCCGACGGCGATCACATCGACCTTGGAACCATTCCTGACGCGCATCGTCACCTCGTCCTTAGCCAATCTTCATTTAATCCGTAGCCCCTGCTTCGAGTTGCAAATATGAGCAACAGAACTAGTATCAAATACCCAGGCACTACCACGAGCATTAGTAAGGTACACATCAATAACATGTATATCAAATATACCTTTGTTCACTTTGCCATCCTTCTTATCTGCCAAATACTTGGGGCAGTTCGCTTCTAGTGACCAGTCCCTTTGCAGTAGAAGCACTCAGTTTCAGGCTTGGGTCCAGACTTGGGCTTCTTCCCAGGAGTGACAACTTGCTTGCCATTCTTCTTGAAGTTCCCCTTCTTTCCCTTGCCCTTTTTCTTGAAACTAGTGGTCTTGTTAACCATCAACACTTGATGCTCTTTCTTGATTTCTACCTCTGCTACTTTGAGCATAGCGAAGAGCTCGGGAATTGTCTTATCCATCCCTTGCATATTATAGTTCATCACGAAGCCTTTGTAGCTTGGTGGCAGTGATTAAAGAACTCTGTCAATAACACTATCATCCGGAAGATTAACTCCTAGCTGAGTCAAGTGGTTATGGTACCCAGACATTCTGAGTATGTGTTCACTGACAGAACTATTCTCCTCCATCTTGCAGCTATAGAACTTGTTGGAGACTTCATATCTCTCAACTCGGGCATTTTCTTGAAATATTAACTTCAACTCCTAGAACATCTCATATGGTCCATGATGTTCCAAGACGTCTTTGAAGTCTCGATTCTAAGCCATAAAGCATGGAACACTGAACTATAGAGTAGTCATCAGACCACGTCTGCCAGACGTTCAAAGCGTCTATATTAGCGGGAGGGGGCTTGTCACCTAGCGGTGCATCAAGGACATAATTCTTCTGTGCAACAATGAGGATAATCCTCAAGTTACGGACCCAGTCCGTGTAGTTGCTACCATCATCTTTCAACTTAGCTTTCTCTAGGAACGCATTAAAATTCAAGGGAACGGTAGCACGGGCCATTGATCTACAACATAGATATGCAAAAACTATCAGGACTAAGTTCATGATAATTAAGTTCAATTAATCATATTACTTAAGAACTCCCACTTAGATAGAGATCATGTGATCCATATCAACTAAACCATGTCCGATCATCACGTGAGATGGAGTAGTTTTCAATGGTGAAAATCTCTATGTTGATCATATCTACTATATGATTCACGTTCGACCTTTCGGTCTCATTGTTCCGAGGCCATGTCTGTACATGCTAGGCTCGTCAAGTTTAACCCGAGTATTCTGCTCGTCAAGTTTAACCCGAGTAACCCGTTGTATGTGAACGTAGAGCTTATCACACCCAATCATCATGTGGTGTCTCAGCACGACGAACTGTCGCAACAGTGCATACTCAGGGAGAACACTTATACCTTGAAATTTTAGTGAGGGATCATCTTATAATGCTACCGCCGTACTAAGCAAAATAAGATGCATAAAAGATAAACATCACTTGCAATAAAAAAATGTGACATGATATGGCCATCATCATCGTGTGCCTTTGATCTCCATCTCCAAAGCACCGTCATGATGTCCATCATCACCGGCTTGACACCTTGATCTCCATCGTAGCGTCGTTATCGTCTCGCCAACTATTGCTTCTACAACTATCGCTAACGCATAGTGATAAAGTAAATCAATTACATGGCGATTGCATTTCATACAATAAAGCGACAACCATAAGGCTCCTGCCAGTTGCCGATAACTTTTACAAAACATGATCATCTCGTACAATAACGTATATCACATTAGTCCTGGCCATGGGCAGCCCGGCCCGGTCGGCCCGACCCGACCCGGCCCGGCCCAACCTTGTCCACGGGCCGGGCTCCGGCCTAGGTTTTGAGCCCGAAGCCCGGGCCAGGCCGGGCCTGGGCCTGTCGATTTTGCTGTTTAAGGAAGAGGCCCGGCCCGTGGCCCGAGGCCCGATGGGCTTTTAGCGTGATGGGCCAGGCTCGGGCCTGAATTTTAGGCCCGACAGCGGGGCCGGGCCGGGCTCGGGCCTGGATTTTTTGCATCGGGCTTTGGTTGGCCCGGCCCGGACCGAGGGATGGCCAGGTATATATCACATCATGTCTTGACCATATCACATCACAACATGCCCTGCAAAAACAAGTTAGACGTCCTCTACTTTGTTGTTGCAAGTTTTACGTGGCTGCTATGGGCTTCTAGTAAGAACAGTTCTTACCTACGCATCAAAACCACAACGATGTTTCGTCAAGTTTGCTGCTTTAACCTTCAACAAGGACCGACCGTAGACAAATTTGATTCAACTAAAGTTGGAGAAACAGACACCCGCCAGCCACCTTTATGCAAAACAAGTTGCATGTCTGCTGGTGGAACCGGTTTCATGAACATGGTCATGTAAGGTTGGTCCGGGCCGCTTCATCCAACAATACCGCCGAATCAAAATAAGACGTTGGTGGTAAGCAGTATGACTATGATCGCCCACAACTCTTTGTGTTCTACTCGTGCATATCATCTACGCATAGACCTGGCTCGGATGCCACTGTTGGGGAACGTAGCATGCAATTTCAAAAAAATTCCTACGATCACGCAAGATCTATCTAGGAGATGCATAGCAACGAGAGGGGGAGAGTATGTCCACGTACCATCGTAGACCAAAATCAGAAGCGTTAGCTTAACGCGGTTGATGTAGTCGAACGTCTTCTCGATTCAATCGATCAAGCACCGAACGTACGGCACCTCCGAGTTCTGCATACGTTCATCTCGATGACGTCCCTCGAACTCTTGATCCAGCAAAGTGTCGAGGGAGATTTTCGTCAGCACAACGGCGTGGACGGTGATGGTGATGTGATCCGCACAGGGCTTCGCCTAAGCACTACGACAATATGACATGAGGAGTAAACGGTGGAGGGGGGCACCGCATACGGCTAAGAAACAATTGATGTGCCTAGAGGTGCCCCCCCCCCCGCCCCGGTATATAAAGGAGGAAGAGGGGAGGAGGCTGGCCTAGGACGCGCCAAGTGGGGAGGAATCCCACTTGGACTCCTAGTCCTATTCGCCCCCCCCCCCTTCCTTCTATCGAAGGGGAAAGAGGGAAGGAGAGGGAGAGGGAGAAGGAAAGGGGGGCCGCGCCCCTCCCCTTGTCCAATTCGGACTCCCCAGGGGTGGGGCGTGCGCCACCCCCTTGTGGGCTGCCTTGCCTCTCCCCTATGGCCCATATGGCATATTACTTCCCCCGGGGGGTTCCGGTAACCCCTCGGTACTCCGATAAATACCCGAAACACTCCGAAACCATTCCGGTGTCCGAATACTATCGTCTAATATATCAATCTTTACCTCTCGACCATTTCGAGACTCCTCATCATGTCCGTGATCTCATCCGGGACTCCGAACAATCTTCGGTCACCAAAACACGTAACTCATAATACAAATCATCATCGAATGTTAAGCGTGCGGACCCTACGGGTTCGAGAACTATGTAGACATGACCGAGACACATCTCCGATCATTAACCAACAGCGGAATCTGGATGCTCATATTGGTTCCTACATATTCTACAAAGATCTTTATTGGTCAAACCGCAATGACAACATACGTCATTCCCTTTGTCATCGGTATGTTACTTGCCCGAGATTCGATCGTCGGTATCTTCATACCTAGTTCAATTTCGTTACCGGCAAGTCTCTTTACTCGTTCCGTAATGCATCATCCCGTAACTAACTCATTAGTCACATTGCTTGCAAGGCTTATCATGATGTGCATTACCGAGAGAGCCCAGAGATACCTCTCCGATACTTGGAGTGACAAATCCTAATCTCGATCTATGCCAACCCAACAAACACCTTCGGAGATACCTGTAGAGCATCTTTATAATCACCCAGTTACGTTGTGACGTTTGATAGCACACAAGGCATTCCTCCGGTATTCGAGAGTTGCATAATCTCATAGTCAAAGGAATATGTATAAGTCATGAAGAAAGCAATAGCAATAAAACTTAACGATCATTATGCTAAGGTAACGGATGGGTCTTGTCCATCACATCATTCTCCTAATGATGTGATCCCATTCATCAAATGACAACACATGTCTATGGTCAGGAAACTTAACCATCTTTGATTAACGAGCTAGTCAAGTAGAGGCATACTAGGGACACTTTGTTTTGTCTATGTATTCACACATGTATCAAGTTTCCGGTTAATACAATTCTAGCATGAATAATAAACATTTATCATGATATAAGGAAATATAAATAACAACTTTATTATTGCCTCTAGGGCATATTTCCTTCAGGGTCGACCCACTTTCATCGTATTCTATGGGCAAGCAGCCCAGTTTTGGGAACCTTAAAATTTAGCTTCGCTTTTTTTGTATTGCTTTTTATCCTTTACCAGTTTCCCTCAGGTTTTCCTTTTTCTTTTAAAATCATGTTTCAATAATTTAAAAAATGTTTCAAATGTGTTAAAAAATATTTACATTTTATCTTTTTAAAATTCAAAATTTGTTCAGGTTTTTTTACAAGTTCATATTTTGCAAAATATTTGTGATTTCAAAAAATGCTTGCATTTATAAAGAAAGTTTCCCTTTCCAAACAAAGGCAGTTTTGAAAAAATTATTCGTGTTTTAAAAAAAGTTCGTATTTTCAAAAAATATATTTGGAATTTCAAAAAGAATATTTAAAAATTCCATTATTTTCAAAAAAAATACTCAAAAAGTTTCCAGTTAAAAAAGAAATTCTTAAACTGTCCACTTTTACAAAATAAATATTCACTAATTTGGAAAGGAGTGCATTTACCAAAAAAAGGGGTTTCCAAAAATTAATTGAAAATGTTAAAAAAGATTCACACTATTCTAAATTATTCTTCTGCATGTTCTTCTGAAAAACTGAATGAAAACAAAAACAAATACTAAAAACTAGGCCGTTGTAGTAGCTGACTAGCTATAGTAGATGAGTCACTACAGTTAGGGCTGCAAGAAAAGGTCGAGGCCCATGGGCCACTCAGGATCGATTTGTATTTCGGCTTGACTCGAGATCAAATCGAAAAGAAATGGGCTGAGTATGAGCACATGATGTAGCTGATACAATTATACAGGCTCGGTCGTTTTTAACTCAACATAATACAATTATATTAAATAATGCTGATATATATGTTGTATGTATCACTATAATTAAGCGCCAACAAAATTTAGGCCTAATATGGTACATGGTTAGACGTGTTACATTTTGCCAAGGTCTGAGAGCACATGCACCTTTGTTTCTTTCTGTTGCTAGTCAACCACGGATGTCTTGCTATTAAGCACTAATCTTCAATTGAGAAAGAAAAAGTCAAACTACCTTGAAAACATTTATATAATTATAGTTTTTATTGGAATAGTAGTTTGTAGTGATTTCTTATATTGTGTTGTAGCCTATGTTGTTCGAAAAAACGCCTTATATTACTAAGAAAAAACAATATTATTTAGCTCGAAGCTAGCTCGAGATCAACTCAAGATCATTACAAGTTATGCACGAGCCACTTTCTACACCATAACCTTGAGGTTCACTTAGTTTGAGTTCGCTTGAAATTTAGTATAACTTGAGCTGGGCCTAGTCTAACTTGCCCGAACTCGACTCATTTGCAGCTCTAGCTACCATGCGCCATAGGCAAGTATAGTCCGGGCACCTCCTTGTGCGGGAGGTGCGCAAAGGCGCACCCCACACGCCCCTCACGTGCTTCAGGCCGACCCATGTGGGGCCGGGCGCTCCTGTTTCTTTTTCCATTCATTGTCCTTTTCCATTTCTGTTTTTTTGGTTCATAAAATATTCTCAGGATTTGGACGAAAATGAACTTCATAAAATGCTTGTGAACTTACTAAATGTTCCAAAATTTCATAAAATATTCGTGAATTCAAAAAATGTTAATGATTTCGAAATTGGTTCAGAACTTAAAATGTTCACAGATATATAAATGACGTGCTTAAAAAATGTTTGATAATTTGACAAAAAAATCGTGATTTCATTTTTTTGTGAATTTGAAAGTGTTCATGATTTCTAGAAATGTTTGAGAATTCAAAAAATATCTGTGCTTTAATTTTCTATTCAAATTTTCAAACAAAAATTATCGTGAATTTAAGTAATATCTGTGAATTCTTAATATGTTCACAATTTCCTAATTCAGAAAATGTTCTTAATTTTGATAATGTTCATGAATTTTAAAAAAATTATGGATTCTATAAATGATCTTGGATTCAAAAGTTGTTTGCAAATTAAAAAAATGTGGCATCTTTAAAACAATGTTTGTGAAATCAACCAACGTTCGCGATTCATAATTTGGTTGTGTTTTTTTAATTATGACATGAAAAAAATATTCTTGAATATGAAAATAAAAAATAAACAAAAATTAAGAAGAAAAAACAAAAAAAGGAGAAAACAACACCAAACAAAAAAGAAAAATGGTATGGGAAGGGAAGACAAGCCTTACTCAATACTGAATAGATATATTATGAAAATATATCTAATGGTGGATGTATTAATATTGATTTGATGTTCTTCATCTTCATGCTTTTGTATATATTCATGGTCAAACTTGAAAAGCATTGACTCTTTGACTCAGTTTGTACGACATCAATTAGGGAACGAAGTGAGTATATGACAACATGACTCCGAGGAGCGCGCGGCCCTTCGTGCAAAAATATTTTTTGAAATGTCAAAAGAATTCCAACAAAAATTATTTGTGTTTTTGTCACATCCAAATGCTACATACAAATTTGTAGGCAAAAAGATTAAACATCCTGGCCTATACAAAAAAAAGCACCAAATGTTACCCCAAAATGTCACCCTAAAATTGTTTTTTTCACCGGCGAAACAGCACTGCTCCGTTTCGCATGAAAATTTTCATGGATGGTTGCAACACTAACATGAACATCTCCAAAAAGATTCAGAATTTTTTGAAAAATTTTACTATATTTTTTCCACTATTCACACAGGTGCGCGCGTTCCCGGGAGCCAAAACGCCATTCTCCTTTTCAGAAATCCGTTGGCGCTCCCGGGAGCACCAACGGATTTCTGAAAAGATAAAGCTTACATAATTTGCAACAAAGTAGATAGCCTAAGGTGATAAGAGTGCTATGTTGTTCACTACAACCATGTACATGCTGCCATAATCCTCCATGTGCTTCGACGCTGAAGCAAAGACCTCGTACGGTGCCAAGTGAACATGAGTGCATAAGTGGAGAAGAAACATATATTGTGAAAACCAAATCATTTCGGCATAACTAAAGAGCCCACCACAGGGTCGCCGTCTCCATCAGGATATTGGAACGGAAGCTCTTTCGTATGCCCCCACAATCGATAACGAAACCGTTTACAGTTGGATGTTGATTGGAAGCCACCTCCACCAACAACCATTCATCATGTGTGAACTTACACCAAGGCCTCTTTGATTGAAATGATTTCCATATGAATTTTGGATAATTGGAATCCTTCCGATTTTTTCATACATGGCCATTTGGTTTATATTATCGAATCATACATGTCATTTTTTTTTTCTTATGGGTTTCTGTTCATTGCATTTCGTGGGAAAGTTAGGATCCACTCAACTCTCTTAAAAGTACCCCCTTCATTCCAAACAAGTGTCGTGGTTTTAGTTTAAAATCACTGCAATCAAAGAGAGTAGTACTTTTGTCTTTCTATGGTGTAATCAAACAAATCAAAAGACTAATTAGCTTGACATTTCAATCCTCTGTTTTATCAAATGATGTGAATCAAAATTAAAAAAAATGATGTGAATCAAAGAGGCCCTGCAAAATAGATGTTCGATCGATTTGTGACGACGGCAAAACATACAACGTCTATTTCTTTTTCCTTTTTGCGGGCCAACGTCTACTCCCTTTACCAACCACGATTTGCAAGGTTGTCCTTTTGGTCAAAAACAACCCCAACGCGAAGATAGAAAATTAAGGAGCATCTAAACTCCTGGAAGGATTTTTGTTTTCCACAATCTCTTATAATCAATATGGGCATCCTCAAGATATTGAAGTAATTTTTAGAGGTAATAGCACCCCAGATACCCTAACTTGCACCCAATGTGATGATTCAGTTCTAAAGTTGCAAAACTTGACCAAACCATACCCCAACTTGCATCTCATGTGATGATTTAGTCCCAGGCCAATCAGAGCTCGCCAATTGGCTGCCAAGTGGCTGGACCGGTCAGCGCGCGCAGTTTTGCACAAAACCCCCTGCCGTTTCTCTGAATCAACCCGCAGTATAGCACACCTGAATAAATCTGTCGGAATCGAGTTCACGTCCGGTCCAGATCCAGCTCCACTCGTTCCCCATCTGCCCCCTTGCCCCTCGGCTCCAGCATCAGCTTCTCCACGCCGCCAGCAAGCTCGCCGCCGCCGTCCAGCTCACCGCCGCCGTCCAGGTCGCCCCCATGGTACTCGTCCAGGTCGTCCAGGTCGCCCCCAGGTTCTGATGGGGGGAGCAAAGAGGTGCTCGAAGTGTACTCCAAGAGTGGCGGCAACGACGAGAACAGCGAGTGCACCGACCAGAGCTCTCCCCGCGCTGTGCTGGACATATCGGTGTCTGGTAGCGTGGACTCCGACGAGAGCTCCTCCGTCGAGCAGTCGGCGGTGCCCAGCCGCAGTGTGCAGCCGCTGCAGTGGAGGAACCTGATCAGCGGGATAATACTCAGCAGGAAGAAGCTGATGGCCAGAGCGGTGACGTTCCCTCAGCGGTCCAAGAGCACGGGGCTTAAAAGGTACCTGGGGAGGATGCGGAGCGGCAAGAACCAGATGGACTGCAGCGCCATCGCCCCGGAGATCTTCCCCGAGATCGAGAAGTGGAGCCCATCATGGAGGAGCTTCGACTACGACGAGCTCTGCGCTGCAACTGACAGATTCAGTTCAGGTAACATGCAACACTAACTTCTATGTTGCTGTAATTCAGTGCCCTTGATAATTGGCCTCTGTTACTATCATTGCAAAGCTTGTGGGATGTGGCTTTGCCGTAAAGAAATGGGTTTTATAATTGTACTGCCATGATTTCACTGAGTAAAGGGGGTTTGAGGTCCTAATCATGAACTGTTCCTTAGGTTAATGATGGTTGTTACTGGTTGCTGGTTGGAAAAATTCAAGTACCAGACCATATGATGTGGTACCTCCAACAATTGTGACCATATGATGTGGAAACCTAATAGTAGTAGTTCTATTTCTAACTTCCAAGTAGACTAAAAGTACCATTATTGGGCAGAATTAATTACTTTTTTGTATCTTAATTATCTCTAAACATTTTTGCCTGATATATGAATGTACGATATTACTAGATAATTTGATCGGAAAGGGAGGCGCTGAGGTCTACAAAGGACAGCTTGCTGATGGACAGTTTGTGGCAGTGAAGAGGTTAACAAAAGGCGGCAACAAGGAGGACAGGATCAGCGATTTCCTATCCGAGCTTGGAATAATAGCACACGTCAACCACCCAAACGCGGCACAGCTCTTAGGGTTCAGTGTGGAAGGGGGCTTGCACCTGGTTCTTCAATTCTCACCACACGGAAGCTTGGCTTCTCTTCTCCATGGTACAGTCCTCTGAACAATTTGTTAGTTAGGCAATGAATGATACAGTTGACTTGTCGTGGTGGCTTCCAAAAAAGGAGAAATGGAGCAAATATCTTGACATGTACGCCAACACAGCGTAAACATTTAAAAAGCATCTTAAATGCTGATGTCCGTTGAGTGCATATTAAGCTCATAATTTGCATTTATGTATACTTATTGCATCATCACTTCATGTAGTACTTGTTCAGTTGAAAACATACGCATGGTCATAAGGATCACCCTTTTCTAATGAAAATGACAAATTTAAATAAGAGTGTACTTGAGGTGCTGTCAATCTAGTGACAAATGGAGCTTATCTGATCAGGTGCAAAGGGAGGCCTCAGGTGGAAGGCCCGGTTCAGTATTGCAGTTGGAATCGCTGAAGGGCTATTTTATCTACATGAAGGCTGCCATCGGCACATAATTCACAGAGACATCAAGGCTTCAAATATTCTTTTAACTGAAGATTATCAACCTCATGTACTAATTCTACTGCTAGCCTGTTACACTATCCCCACCCCAATTCTAACATTCCTGATGATGTAAACTGATGCATTTTTTTGCTCCCTCATTGCACAGATCTCAGATTTTGGCCTTGCTAAGTGGCTTCCTGACAAATGCACCCATCAGGTTGTGTTCCCTATAGAAGGCACATTTGGGTGAGTTTGATATGTTCATGGTGACTTCATAATTCCCAGTAGACTGGCTGCTTGCATCAATCGATGCAGAGCCCAGAGCTTTCTTCTTCTTAAAAATAGAAAGAAGGAAAAAAATCTTCATGCATGGGATCATAAATGAGAAGACGGATGTGTTTGCATACGGAGTATTGCTTCTTGAACTAGTGACAGTGCGGAAAGCCGTGGACTCTTCCAGACAAAGCCTGGTGATATGGGTTAGTATACCAGATTGCTCTGATATACTTTATCACAAGTAGATTCCAATTAGCTCACTGAATATTATTGTTTGATCATATAAATATAGCAAACTGACTCAACTGTAAGTTAAGAATGTGTATGGAAAACATAAAGAAGGATAGTTACGTGCTTCTGGAATCCTTTGAATTGATAAAATTTTCTTGATCATTTCAAAGGCAAAACCGCTGCTCGAGTCGAACAACATGAAGGGGCTAGTGGATCCTTCTCTTGATGTTGGATATGACCCAGAAGAGATGGCACTCACCCTGGCAGTGGCATCCATGTGCATCCACCACAGCGCAAACTTGCGGCCTAGCATGAAATCGGTGAGTGAGTTGGGCGCACCTGTTACCTCAAGTGCAAAATGAGTGCTGTGAACTGATGAAATGACGTGTTTGGTTGCAGGTGGTCCGTTTCTTGAAGGGAGATAGAGAATCACTCGAACTGATGGGAAAGCCTAAACCCACAAAGCCCCCAATGTTCGACTCCTGTGATTCAGAGGACTACACTCGCACGAGTTACCTCAATGATCTCGACAAGCACAAGCAGCTGGCGCTGGAGCAGTGAATTTTTAGCCGACTTTGGACAGATTCGGCATCTTTTTGTACATCGTGACTATCTTCATTGTGATCCTCCCGCTTTCCAGAGATGTTTATAGATTGTATGGATAGATGTGAGGGATCAATCTGTCGTTTGCCTCCCTGTTGCTGATCTAAGGTGTCATTTCTTGGCTTCCAATGGTCACTGTATGTTGTGATACCCTGATCTGTATGGCCAGGGCCAACGATGTTGGCTATATGCCTGTATGTCACAATTCCTCATATGGGAACATTCTTAGAGATAGAAGAGTGGAATGTATTTTGGTCATCTGCAGGGTTTATTCATGTGTCCTTGTTATGACCTTCCATTTTTGCAGTTTTAGGCTTTCAGCACTAGTGTTTGATGAATAAGTTCAGTTACTGCATAAAAATTGGTTACTACTACATCTTACATGGATCTGCTAATGCAAGGGTTGCCAGAAAAATTGTCTTAAATATTTAACATTGGTCACTCGTAAGTTATATATTCTCGAGAGTAAAATGTATGGAAGTTACAAACAATCCATATTGCATATGTTGTTTTCACAGTGAACTACAGCAAATTCTTCTGACCTGCACTATGCAGTACTCTGCAATTGCCTAGGCAAGAAGGCAAAACAAAGGCAACCAAAACAATACAGAGACAATATTGTTCTTGCAAATATAGGCTTCCAATTTAATTCAGGTGTGCTATACTGCGGGTTGATTCAGGAAAACGGCAGGGGGTTTTGTGCAAAACTGCACGCGCTGACCGGTCCAGCCAATTGGCGAGCTCTGATTGGCCTGGGACTAAATCATCACATGGGATGCAAGTTGGGGTATAGTTTGGTCAAGTTTTGCAACTTTGGGACTGAATCATCACATTGGGTGCAAGTTAGGGTACCTGGGGTGCTATTACCTCTAATTTTTAATACTCCACTGTATACTCTTATACTACGTCATATAGGGCGTACTCCAGCGAGAAGAATAGGAGGAAGAGCGTGGGAGCATCCGTGGAAATCCCACGAATTAAAACCTTGAAATCCACGCAATCCAACTCAAGCATACTACGGCAGACGTAGAAATCCGAGCGATCCTTCGCCGGAAAGCTGGCGAGGTCGAATCTTGTGGCGCCGCAGAGAGTTCACACGTCGCCTCGTGAGCGGTGAGCGAGTGCGTCAGGGGGCACGTCAGTCAGCAGCGGCACATTTTCAGTCTGACCCTCCCACTTCTGACGCCTCGTGTGTCTTCACACCCAAAGCCGTTCACGTGCACGTTCGTCCTTCCGGCGCCGAACAGCAGCAGCACCAGCATAAATACCACCCGGCCGCCCCGCTCCCGTGCCCACCGCAAACACAACCCAACCCAACACACACACACACACACCTGGCTCTAGCTTGCTTTTGAGAGAGAGAGGGAGAGGATGGCGGGAGCGGTGAACGGCGTGGAGGCAGCTCAGGCACAGGGCGGCGCGGCGGCGGCGGGGGAGGCGGCGATCAGGCACCGGACGGTGGAGGCGAACGGCATCGCGATGCACGTGGCGGAGTCCGGGCCGGAGGACGGCCCGGCGGTGCTGTTCCTGCACGGCTTCCCGGAGCTGTGGTACTCGTGGCGGCACCAGATGGCGCACCTCGCCGCGCGGGGGTACCGGTGCGTGGCGCCCGACCTGCGCGGCTACGGCGGCACGGAGGCGCCGGCCGACGTCGCGTCCTACACCGCCTTCCACGTCGTCGGCGACGCCGTCGCGCTGCTCGACGCCCTCGGCATCGGCAAGGTAAGCACGAAGCTCGTGATTCCACGTCGAGTGATTAGTTTAGTCATCATGCATCGCATCCCTCCCACGCTGCTGCTCCATCGGTGTCAGGTACGCGTCCCGTTCCGTTGGGTGCGGGTCGCGGTCCGTCACACTCTCACGAATGGAGCAGCTAGGCAGCTACCTATCCGTTCCGTTCCATCCATTGGCCCATGCATCTCGCCGTCTCTTTTTCCCACCCGTCACCGCTCGGGAATGTGGCCTACTCCAGTAGTGGCAAACGTGACCTGTTGTTCTACAGCGGTGACCTGTGAACCGTCTACTCGAAAGGAAGAAAAACCCGTGAACAGTGTGACACACAGGCAGAGTGTACTCCTTGCTCTGCTTCATAGGGTACTTGTTTGAGTTCTCTGTTCGCATCAAGGACACACAACAATGAATGTGCATCTTCCCATGTGAAACTATGATACCATGCCGCGTCCATGCCATGTGACAGTTAGGGAACGAGAAAAAAAAAATACTAAGTTGTTTTCTTTGAGAATTCGATATAGTTTTCTCTTTTCAATAGAGACGGTTTCTCCCTCTGTTCTTAAATATAAGTCTTTTTTAAATATTTTAATATGCACTACACGAAGCGAAATAAGTGAATCTACACTTGAAACCATGTCTCCTTATGTAGTTAATATTAAAATATCTAAAAAAACAGAGTGTAGTTGAGAAGGTGGCCTGTTGTTTCCATGGTGGTAGCGTCCAAAACGGAGAGTAAACACCCGTGAACTGTCAAGTGTGATACTAGTACAGAGCAAGCAGAGACCAGTGCATGCTCGGTTTCATGGCGAAGGTACTCTGTTTGCAACAAGGACGCAAAACAAATAAATTGGCATCTCCCCATACCATGCTTGTACCACCTGTACTGTGCTCTGTATGCCCCCTCCCAGCGTAAGCTTACTTACTTTATTCGGCCTCGCTAAGACGCTATTAGTACTAGTCTGATTGTTTGTCATGAAAATTAGCCAGTTGTTCTGTCGTATCCATCACCGAAGCGAACCACAGTTTCTCCAAAACAAGTTTGATCCGGCAGCAAGGTTGAAAAAAGAGCACCATCAATCAAATTAACTAAAAACAAACCAACTGAATCCAATCCAATCAAATCCAATAGTCTGACATCTTTTTTATTTTTTCTGTAAAGAAATATAAGAGCGTTTAGAACATTAAGCAGGGTTATAGAACAGGTGCAAAGTTTCATGTGGTAAGCTGATTTTGGACCTCTTTTATTCGCCCCTTTGTCCAAGATGATTCTGAAAAGGACAACTTCAATCTAGTGCGAGCCTACTTGTTTTCCTAGGCACCAAAAACGAGGTGAAGAGGTGCATCTTTTTTTGCCCAATGAATTGAAGCCATATATTCTCTTTTTGCTGAATTGTGTGTTGGTTGGGTCCGAGTTAGTTATGGCCGTCCATCTATCCATGTCGACGTCCCTTTTTTCTTCTTTCCACCACCAGAAATGTGACGTTCACGAGTGCGATCAACTCGAAAGCAAATCTAATTTCTTCTTTTCACTATAGTTAGTATTTTCCTTCTCTTTCGTTGACAGCGCAGAGGTGGCGGCTGCTCTTCTAGTGGCGGATCTGCCACGTGATGAAAAAAGGATGCCTTGCTTGTTGTTTTGTCCTTCTGTATCTGTCAACACATGTGAAGTACCCCCTCTTCCAATTTTTGTATACACATGAATGCATAACACGAGTTTGAGTAAATGGCGTACGTATATGGCAGCCCACGTTCGATCGATCAACCTTTTTTTGAAAAAAAGTATAGACAACTAGGGCTGTCAGAGGCATCTTCCAGAGTGGTGCAATGCATGTGTGTACACATCGTATAGTACGTACTATTAGTACAGCTGCACAGTGTGTTGGTATTATACTGTCTTGTGTCCCGGCCATGCGCGTGTATTTATTCCGTCTCGCCATTAGTGTCCCGGCCGGCAAAAAGGAGAGAAGAATAATGTGCCGATCATCACTGATGCGGTGGATAAGATTGAACAATCTGTTTTCTATTAGGACTATATCTTGGTATGATGATGGATATACATGTGCACAGTAGTACGTACAGTTGGCTCTCTCTCAACTGTGAGAACCGATATGTGGGCAGATCTATGCATGAAGGCGCCGTTGAGGACTTGGAAACTCGAATTGACAAATCAATCTGATGAGCAATAACAGATTTAATTGTCGGGTAACTGCAAATGTATTTACTGACCATGATCTGATCTGATGGATGCATGGACCCAAGGTGTTCGTGGTGGGGCACGATTGGGGCGCCATCATCGCGTGGTACCTGTGCCTCTTCCGCCCGGACCGGGTGACGGCGCTCGTCAACACCAGCGTCGCCTTCATGCGCCACGTCTTCATCCGCGCCGGCGCCGCCGCCGTCAAGACCACCGACTACTTCAACCAAGCCTACGGCCCAACCTACTACATCTGTCGCTTCCAGGTCTCTTCTTCATCTCCTCCTCCGCTCCTCTGTCTACTCTGTACCATGCATCTCTCTCCTCTGTGCTAACCAACGACGAGGTCGTGCAGGAGCCCGGGGTGGCGGAGAAGGAGTTCGCGCCGGCGCACGCGAGGCACCTGATGACGCGGATCCTGAGCGACCGCTTCAGCGAGCGCGCGGCCGGCAAGGAGCCCAAGGACGGCGGCGACGACGCCGACGTGGCGCTCCCGCCGTGGCTCACGGAGGCGGACATCGACTACTTCGCCGCGGCCTTCGAGAAGACGGGCTTCACGGGCGCCATCAACTACTACCGCAACATGGACCGGAACTGGGAGCTGGCGGCGCCGTGGGCGGACGCCAAGGTGACGGTGCCGACCAAGTTCATCGTGGGGGACGGGGACCTGACGTACCACTACGCCGGGATCCAGGACTACCTGCACAAGGGCGGGCTCAAGGCGGACGTGCCGCTGCTGGAGGAGCTGGTCGTCGTCCCCGGCGCCGGCCACTTCATCCAGCAGGAGCGGGCGCAGGAGGTCAGCGACCACATCCACGACTTCATCACAAAGTTCTGAACACACCCAGCAGAACCCATTGGATTTGTAACGTCTGCGTGCATGCACGTGTACGGTTAGTCCGTTCGTATGAATCATCGGTCGTTTCGTGCTCTCGTTTGTTGTTCCTAGGCCTGTGGATGCATCTGTTGAGTTACCCGTGGATATTTTAATGCTCTAGTCGATGGAACTGTGCCTGTGTATGTCCATGTGTTACTCGCGTCAGAGTTCAAACAACATGGATCGTGTAAAAAAAAAATTGTGAAACAATTGCCTGAATTTTTTATCTTTCAGACGGTTTGGCCGAACCGCTGGATTGAAATCCACCGGCTGTCCATTCTTCCTTCAGTAGGGGTCCTTCTTCCTTCCGGATGTCTCGCCCGGCCCCTACCCTCTAGCACCGACCCTCGCCACCCGCGGCAAGCGGGCGCTGTCGTGCGCTGCCCTGTCTGTAATCGTCTCCATTGTGCCGCCACATAGGTCATCCCTCTAACCCTCCTTTGGTGCCAACGAGGCAACGACCACCCCCGCAGCCAGGATGGCGCCTGAGATATAGCGTCTACTCGCGTCGTCTGCAGCTGGCGCCGCGCGGGAACACACGCGGGCGAGGGAGGAGGGGTTTTGGTGGGCCAGGAAGGTCAGAAGCGGGCGTGGGATAGGTCCGGACTCCCGAAACGATCCCCATGTTTGTCTCCGGTTTGCGGGAGAAATTGTGTCTGGACCGCCCTGCGGATCGATTCAGAATCGTGTTGGATGCTTTTGCAGTCCAGATAGTGCGGTTCGGACGGTTGCGGGTGGTCTCCAGGTCCGCTTTGATGATGCCCTTAGAGCAACTCCAACAGCCGTCTAACGCGCCGCGCGCTAAAAACTACTTAGCCGCGCGCCCATCGCCTAGTTTGGCGCGGCGGGCAGCACTGGCTCCAACAGCCGCGCTAAAATGCAGCGCGCACGCGTAGCTCCAGCAGTGCGCAAAAATGTAGCGCGCGCGACTCGCCGGCGCATGTCATATGTTGCATTTTGGACACAAAATGAATTTCAAACATTCAAAATGCAATGAACATGGCATAATATAATTTCACACAAACAAGTTGATGAATAAAAGTTCATGCCCACAAGTTCAAATTCATGCCCACAAGTTCATCCAACCAAGTTCGAAATGCAAACCAAGTTCATGACACAAACGAAAGACACATCAACAATCAAGCCTCGTCCTCGTCTTCGTCCTCATCTTCCTCCGATTCATCCGACTCCTTCGAAGACGATTCTTCCTCCTCCTCTTCATCATTCTCGCGCGCCGCACCACGTGAAGCTCAGACGGTGTTGGCAAGATTTTCAACGGCATCTTTATGGGAAGGTGTGTGAGGCACACCGGAAGACATTCCGCCCATGGCGGCCGGAGGTGCACCCATGCCTCCCATGAGAGACGCAAAACTCATGCCTCCCATGCCGGCCATGGCACCGGGAGGTGCTCCAAAGCCACCCATGCCTCCCATGGTCTCCATGGTAGCTCCAAAGCCACCCATGGCACCCATGCCGCCCACAGTAGCTCTGAAGCCACCCATGCCACCCATGGCGCCAAGGCCACCGCCACCCATTGCGCGAATCATGGCTCCTTTTTGGATCAAGACTTCTTCACGGGAAGATTGACATACTCCTTTTGCGCCTCATTGAGGATAGATGTGTCCAAGAAGAACAAGTGCTTCTCCCAATCCAACAATCTAGATCGCTCCTCCATGCTCACATTCCTCTCCTCGGCCGCCATCTGTTGGGGATCGTTGCATAAATTAAAAAATTTCTACGCATCACCAAGATCAATCTATGGAGTAACTAGCAACGAGAGAGAGGGAAGTGCATCTTCATACCGTTGAAGATCGCGAGACGGAAGCGTTACAAGAACGCGGATGAGGGATTCGTACTCGTAGCGATTCAGATCGCGGTTGATTCCGATCCAAGCGCCGAACAACGACGCCTCCGCGTTCAACACACGTGCAGCCCGGTGACGTCTCCCGCACCTTGATCCAGCAAGGAGGAGGGAGAGGTTGAGGAAGAGGGCTCCAACAGCAGCACGACGGCGTGGTGGTGATGGAGTGGCAGTTCTCCGGCAGGGCTTCGCCAAGCTCACGCGGAGGAGGAGAGGTGTTGGGGAGGGGAGGGCTGCACCTTGGATGTGGTGCTGCAGCACTCCCTCTACCCCTCAATTTATAGGGAGAAGGGGGAAGGGGGCCGGCCCCTCTAGATGAGATCTAGAGGGGGGGGGGGCGGCGGCCAAGGGGGAGGAGGCTTGCCCCCCAAGCAAGGGGGCGCCCCCTTTAGGGTTCCCCCCCCAACCCTAGGCGCATGGGCCCTAGGGGGGATGGCGCCCAACCCACTTAGGGGCTGATTCCCTTCCACCTACAGCCCATAAGGCCCTCCGGGGCAGGTGGACCCTCCCGGTGGACCCTCGGAACCCCTTCGGTGGTCCCGGTACAATACCGGTATACCCCCGAATATTTCCGGTGACCGTATGATGACTTCCCATATATAAATCTTCACCTCCGGACCATTCCGGAACTCCTCGTGACGTTCGGGATCTCATCCGGGACTCCGAACAACATTCGGTAACCACATACAAATCTTCCGTATAACCCTAGCGTCATCGAACCTTAAGTGTGTAGACCCTACGGGTTCGGGAATCATGTAGACATGACCGAGACCGCTCTCTAGCCAATAACCAACAACGGGATCTGGATACCCATGATGGCTCCCACATGTTCCACGATGATCTCATCGGATGAACCACGATGTCGAGGATTCAAGCAATCCCGTATACAATTCCCTTTGTCAATCGGTACGTTACTTGCTCGAGATTCAATCGTCGGTATCCCAATACCTCGTTCAATCTCATTACCGGCAAGTCACTTTACTCGTTTCGTAATGCATGATCCCGTGACTAACTACTTAGTCACATTGAGCTCATTATGATGATGCATTACCGAGTGGGCCCAGAGATACCTCTCCGTCATACGGAGTGACAAATCCCAGTCACGATCCATGCCAACCCAACAGACAGTTTCAGAGATACCTGTAGTGCACCTTTATAGCCACCCAGTTACGTTGTGGCGTTTGGTACACCCAAAGCATTCCTACGGTATCCGGGAGTTGCACGATCTCATGGTCTAAGGAAATGATACTTGACATTAGAAAAGCTTTAGCAAACAAACTACACGATCTAGTGCTATGCTTAGGATTGGGTCTTGTCCATCACATCGTTCTCCTAATGATGTGATCCCGTTATCAATGACATCCAATGTCCATGGTCAGGAAACCGTAACCATCTATTGATCAATGAGCTAGTCAACTAGAGGCTCACTAGGGACATGTTATGGTCTATGTGTTCACACATGTATTACGATTTCCGGATAACACAATTATAGCATGAACAATAGAAAATTATCATGAACAAGGAAATATAATAATAACCATTTTATTATTGCCTCTAGGGCATATTTCCAACAGTCTCCCACTTGCACTAGAGTCAATAATCTAGTTACATTGTGATGAATCGTACACCCATAGAGTTCTGTTGTTGATCATGTTTCGCTCATGGAAGAGGTTTAGTCAACGGATCTGCAACATTCAAATCCGTATGCACTTTGCAAATATCTATGTCTCCATTTTGAACATTTTCACGAATGGAGTTGAAGCGACGCTTGATGTGCCTGGTCTTCTTGTGAAACCTGGGCTCCTTGGCAAGGGCAATAGCTCCAGTGTTGTCACAGAAGAGAGTCATCGGCCCCGATGCATTGGGAATAACTCCTAGGTCGGCAATGAACTCCTTCATCCAGATTGCTTCATGTGCTGCCTCCGAGGCTGCCATGTACTCCGCTTCACATGTAGATAACGCCACGACGCTTTGCTTGCAACTGCACCAGCTTACTGCCCCACCATTCAAAATATACACGTACCCGGTTTGTGACTTAGAGTCATCCAGATCTGTGTCGAAGCTAGCATCAACGTAACCCTTTACGACGAGCTCTTCGTCACCTCCATAAACGAGAAACATATCCTTAGTCCTTTTCAGGTACTTCAGGATGTTCTTGACCGCTGTCCAGTGTTCCATGCCGGGATTACTTTGGTACCTTCCTACCAAACTTACGGCAAGGTTTACATCAGGTCTGGTACACAGCATGGCATACATAATAGACCCTATGGCCGAGGCATAGGGGATGACACTCATCTTTTCTTTATCTCCTGCCGTGGTCGGGCATTGAGCCGTGCTCAATCTCACACCTTGCAATAAAGGCAAGAACCCCTTCTTGGACTGATCCATATTGAACTTCTTCAATATCTTATCAAGGTATGTGCTTTGTGAAAGACCTATGAGGCGTCTCGATCTATCTCTATAGATCTCGATGCCTAATATGTAAGCAGCTTCTCCAAGGTCCTTCATTGAAAAACACTTATTCAAGTAGGCCTTTATGCTTTCCAAGAATTCTATATCATTTCCCATCAATAGTATGTCATCCACATATAATATGAGAAATGCTACAGAGCTCCCACTCACTTTCTTGTAAACACATGCTTCTCCATAAGTCTGCGTAAACCCAAACGCTTTGATCATCTCATCAAAGCGAATGTTCCAACTCCGAGATGCCTGCACCAGCCCATAGATTGAGCGCTGGAGCTTGCATACCTTGTCAGCATTCTTAGGATCGACAAAACCTTCCGGCTGCATCATATACAATTCTTCCTTAAGGAATGCCGTTTTGACGTCCATTTGCCATATCTCATAATCGTAGAATGCGGCAATTGCTAACATGATTCGGATGGACTTTAGCTTCGCTACGGGTGAGAAGGTCTCATCGTAGTCAACTCCTTGAACTTGTCGACAACCCTTAGCGACAAGTCGAGCTTTATAGATGGTAACATTTCCATCCGCGTCCGTCTTCTTCTTAAAGATCCATTTATTTTCTATCGCTCGCCGATCATCGGGCAAGTCTGTCAAAGTCCATACTTTGTTTTCATACTTGGATCCTATCTCGGATTGCATGGCTTCAAGCCATTTGTTGGAATCTGGGCCCGCCATTGCTTCTTCATAGTTCGAAGGTTCACCGTTGTCCAACAACATGATTTCCAGGACAGGGTTGCCGTACCACTCTGGTGCGGAACGTGTCCTTGTGGACCTACGAAGTTCAGTGGTAACTTGATCATGATCGTCATCATTAACTTCCTCTCTAGTCGGTGCAGGCACCACAGAAACATTTTCTTGTGCTGCGCTACTTTCTGGTTCGAGAGGGGTCATCTCATCAAGTTCCACTTTCCTCCCACTTACTTCTTTCGAGAGAAACTCTTTCTCCAGAAAGGACCCGTTCTTGGCAACGAAGATCTTGCCTTCGGATCTGAGGTAGAAGGTATACCCAATGGTTTCCTTCGGGTATCCTACGAAGACGCATTTTCCGACTTGGGTTCGAGCTTTTCAGGTTGAAGTTTCTTGACATATGCATCACATCCCCAAACATTCAGAAACGACAACTTAGGTTTCTTCCCAAACCATAATTCATACGTTGTCGTCTCAACGGATTTCGACGAAGCCCTATTTAAAGTGAATGCGGCAGTCTCTAAAGCATAACCCCAAAATGATAGCGGTAGATCGGTAAGAGACATCATAGATCGCACCATATCCAATAGAGTGCGATTACGACGTTCGGACACACCATTACACTGAGGTGTTCTAGGTGGCGTGAGTTGTGAAACAATTCCACATTTCCTTCAGTGTGTGCCAAATTCGTGACTCAAATATTCCCCTCCACGATCTGATCGTAAGAACTTTATTTTCCTGTCACATTGATTCTCAACCTCACTCTGAAATTCCTTGAACTTTTCAAAGGTCTCGGACTTGTGTTTCATTAAGTAGACATACCCATATCTACTCAAGTCATCAGTCAGGGTGAGAACATAATGATAGCCACCGCGAGCCTCAACGCTCACTGGACCGCACACATCAGTATGTATCATTTTCAATAAGTTGGTTGCTCGCTCCATTGTTCCGGAGAAGGGAGTCTTGGTCATTTTGCCCATGAGGCATGGTTCGCACGTGTCAAATGATTCATAATCAAGAGACTCCAAAAGTCCATCTGCATGGAGTTTCTTCATGCGTTTGACACCAATGTGAGCAAGGCGGCAGTGCCATAAGTATGTGGGACTATCATTATCAACCTTACATTTCTTGGCATTCACACTATGAATATGTGTAACATCACGTTCGAGATTCATTAAGGATAAACCATTGACCAGCGGGGCATGACCATAAAACATATCTCTCATATAAATAGAACAACCATTATTCTCGGATTTAAATGAGTAGCCATCTCGCATCGAACGAGATCCAGATACAATGTTCATGCTCAAATCTGGCACTAAATAACAATTATTGAGGTTTAAAACTAATCCCGTAGGTAAATGTAGAGGTAGCGTGCCGACGGCGATCACATTGACCTTGGAACCATTCCCGACGCGCATCATCACCTCGTCCTTCGCCAGTCTTCGCTTATTCCGCATCTCCTGCTTTGAGTTACAAATATGAGCAACCGCACCGGTATCAAATACCCAGGAGCTACTACGAGCGCTGGTTAGGTACACATCAATAACATGTATATCACATATACCTTTACTATTGCCGGCCTTCTTATCCGCTAAGTACTTGGGGCAGTTCCGCTTCCAGTGACCGTTTCCCTTGCAATAAAAGCACTCAGTCTCAGGTTTGGGTCCATTCTTTGTCTTCTTCCCGGCAGCTTGCTTACCGGACGCGGCAACTCCCTTGCCGTCTTTCTTGAAGTTCTTCTTACCCTTGCCTTTCTTGAACTTAGTGGTCTTATTCACCATCAACACTTGATGTTCCTTTTTGATCTCCACCTCCGCTGATTTCAGCATCGAATATACCTCAGGAATGGTTTTCTCCATCCCCTGCATATTGAAGTTCATCACAAAGCTTTTGTAGCTAGGTGGAAGCGACTGAAGGATTCTGTCAACGACCGCGTCATCCGGGAGATTAACTCCCAGCTGAGACAAGCGGTTGTGCAACCCAGACATTTTGAGTATGTGTTCGCTGACGGAACTATTCTCCTCCATCTTACAACTGTAGAACTTGTCGGAGACTTCATATCTCTCGACCCGGGCATGAGCTCGGAAAACCATTTTCAGCTCTTGGAACATCTCATATGCTCTGTGCTGCTCGAAACGCTTTTGGAGCCCCGGTTCTAAGCTGTAAAGCATGCCACACTGAACCAGGGAGTAATCATCAACACGTGTTTGCCAGGCGTTCATAACGTCCTGGTTTGCTGGGACGGGTGCTTCACCTAGAGGTGCTTCAAGGACATATGCTTTCTTGGCAGCTATGAGGATGATCCTCAAGTTCCGGACCCAGTCCGTATAGTTGCTACCATCGTCTTTCAGCTTGGTTTTCTCTAGGAAGGCGTTGAAGTTGAGGTTGACATTAGCGCGGGCCATTTGATCTACAAGACATATTGTAAAGATTTTAGGCTAAGTTTATGATAATTAAGTTCATCTAATCAAATTATTAATGAACTCCCACTCAGACAGACATCCCTCTAGTCATCTAAGTGATACATGATCCGAGTCAACTAGGCCGTGTCCGATCATCACGTGAGACGGACTAGTCATCATCGGTGAACATCTTCATGTTGATCGTATCTGCTATACGACTCATGTTCGACCTTTCAGTGTCTTGTGTTCCGATCCATGTCTGTACATGCTAGGCTCGTCAAGTCAACCTAAGTGTATTGCGTGTGTAAATCTGGCTTACACCCATTGTATGCGAACGTTAGAACCTATCACACCCGATCATCATGTGGTGCTTCGGAATGAACCTTCTCAATGGTGCACAGTTAGGGGAAACACTTTCTTCAAATTTTAGCGAGGGATCATCTTATTTATGCTACCGACGTTCTAAGCAAATAAGATGTAAAACATGATAAACATCACATGCAATCAAATAGTGACATGATATGGCCAATATCATTTTGCTCCTTTTGATCTCCATCTTCGGGGCGCCATGATCATCATCGTCACCGGCATGACACCATGATCTCCATCATCATGTCTTCATGAAGTTGTCTCGCCAACTATTACTTCTACTACTATGGCTAACAGTTAGCAATAAAGTAAAGTGATTACATGACGTTCCAGTTGACACGCAGGTCATAAATAAATTAAGACAACTCCTATGGCTCCTGCCGGTTGTCATACTCATCGACATGCAAGTCGTGATTCCTATTACAAGAACATGATCAATCTCATACATCACATATATCATTCATCACATCCTTCTGGCCATATCACATCACATGACACTTGCTGCAAAAACAAGTTAGACGTCCTCTAATTGTTGTTGCAAATTCTTACGTGGCTGCTATAGGTTTCCAGCAAGAATGTTTCTTACCTACGCAAAAACCACAACGTGATATGCCAATTTCTATTTACCTTTCATAAGGACCCTTTTCATCGAATCCGATCCGACTAAAGTGGGAGAGACAGACACCCGCTAGCCACCTCATGCAACTAGTGCATGTCAGTCGGTGGAACCTGTCTCACGTAAGCATACGTGTAAGGTCGGTCCGGTCCGCTTCATCCCACGATGCCGCCGAATCAATATAAGACTAGTAACGGCAAGTAAATTGACAAAATCGACGCCCACAACAACTTGTGTTCTACTCGTGCATAGAAACTACGCATAGACCTAGCTCATGATGCCACTGTTGGGGATCGTTGCATAAATTAAAATTTTTCTACGCATCACCAAGATCAATCTATGGAGTAACTAGAACGAGAGAGAGGGAAGTGCATCTTCATACCGTTGAAGATCGCGAGACGGAAGCGTTACAAGAACGCGGATGAGGGAGTCGTACTCGTAGCGATTTAGATCGCGGTTGATTCCGATCCAAGCGCCGAACAACGGCGCCTCCGCGTTCAACACACGTGCAGCCCGGTGACGTCTCCCGCACCTTGATCCAGGAAGGAGGAGGGAGAGGTTGAGGAAGAGGGCTCCAACAGCAGCACGACGGCGTGGTGGTGATCGAGTGGCAGTTCTCCGGCAGGGCTTCGCCAAGCTCACGCGGAGGAGGAGAGGTGTTGGGGAGGGGAGGGGCTGCGCCTTGGATGTGGTGCTGCAGCCCTCCCTCCACCCCTCTATTTATAGGGAGAAGGGGGAAGGGGGCCGGCCCCTCTAGATGAGATCTAGAGGGGGGCGGCGGCCAAGGGGGAGGGGGCTTGCCCCCCAAGCAAGGGGGCGCCCCCTTTAGGGTTCCCCCCCAACCCTAGGCGCATGGGCCCTAGGGGGGATGGCGCCCAGCCCACTTAAGGGCTGGTTCCCTTCCACCTACAGCCCATAAGGCCCTCCGGGGCAGGTGGACCCTCCCGGTGGACCCTCGGAACCCCTTCAGTGGTCCCGGTACAATACCGGTATACCCCCGAATATTTCCGGTGACCGTATGATGACTTCCCATATATAAATCTTCACCTCCGGACCATTCTGGAACTCCTCGTGACGTCCGTGATCTCATCCGGGACTCCGAACAACATTCGGTAACCACATACAAATCTTCCTTATAACCCTAGTGTCATCGAACCTTAAGTGTGTAGACCCTACGGGTTCGGGAATCATGCAGACATGATCGAGACCGCTCTCTAGCCAATAACCAACAACGGGATCTGGATACCCATGTTGGCTCCCACATGTTCCACGATGATCTCATCGGATGAACTACGATGTCGAGGATTCAAGCAATCCCGTATACAATTCCCTTTGTCAATCGGTACGTTACTTGCCCGAGATTCGATCGTCGGTATCCCAATACCTCGTTCAATCTCGTTACCGGCAAGTCACTTTACTCGTTCCATAATGCATGATCCCGTGACTAACTACTTAGTCACATTGAGCTCATTATGATGATGCATTACCGAGTGGGCCCAGAGATACCTCTCCGTCATACGGAGTGACAAATCCCAGTCTCGATCCATGCCAACCCAACAGACACTTTCGGAGATACCTGGAGTGCACCTTTATAGCCACCCAGTTACGTTGTGACGTTTGGTACACCCAAAGCATTCCTACGGTATCCGGGAGTTGCACGATCTCATGGTCTAAGGAAATGATACTTGACATTAGAAAAGCTTTAGCAAACGAACTACACGATCTAGTGCTATGCTTAGGATTGGGTCTTGTCCATCACATCATTCTCCTAATGATGTGATCCCGTTATCAATGACATCCAATGTCCATGGTCAGGAAACCGTAACCATCTATTGATCAATGAGCTAGTCAACTAGAGGCTCACTAGGGACATGTTATGGTCTATGTGTTCACACATGTATTATGATTTCCGGATAACACAATTATAGCATGAACAATAGACAATTATCATGAACAAGGAAATATAATAATAACCATTTTATTATTGCCTCTAGGGCATATTTCCAACAGTCTCCCACTTGCACTAGAGTCAATAATCTAGTTACATTGTGATGAATCGTACACCCATAGAGTTCTGTTGTTGATCATGTTTCGCTCATGGAAGAGGTTTAGTCAACGGATCTGCGACATTCAAATCCGTATGCACTTTGCAAATATCTATGTCTCCATTTTGAACATTTTCACAAATGGAGTTGAAGCGACGCTTGATGTGCCTGGTCTTCTTGTGAAACCTGGGCTCCTTGGCAAGGGCAATAGCTCCAGTGTTGTCACAGAAGAGAGTCATCGGCCCCGATGCATTGGGAATAACTCCTAGGTCGACAATGAACTCCTTCATCCAGATTGCCTCATGTGCTGCCTCCCAGGCTGCCATATACTCCGCTTCACATGTAGATCCCGCCACGACGGTTTGCTTGCACCTGCACCAGCTTACTGCCCCACCATTCAAAATATACACGTATCCGGTTTGTGACTTAGATTCATCCAGATCTGTGTCGAAGCTAGCATCGACGTAACCCTTTACGACGAGCTCACCTCGATAAACGAGAAACATATCCTTAGTCCTTTTCAGGTACTTCAGGATGTTCTTGACCGCTGTCCAGTGTTCCATGCCGGGATTACTTTGGTACCTTCCTACCAAACTTACGACAAGGTTTACATCAGGTCTGGTACACAACATGGCATACATAATAGACCCTATGGCCGAGGCATAGGGGATGACACTCATCTTTTCTTTATCTTCTGCCGTGGTCGGGCATTGAGCCATGCTCAATCTCACACCTTGCAATACAGGCAAGAACCCCTTCTTGGACTGATCCATATTGAACTTCTTCAATATCTTATCAAGGTATGTGCTTTGTGAAAGACCTACGAGGCATCTCGATCTATCTCTATAGATCTTGATGCCTAATATGTAAGCAGCTTCTCCAAGGTCCTTCATTGAAAAACACTTATTCAAGTAGGCCTTTATGCTTTCCAAGAATTCTATATCATTTCCCATCAATAGTATGTCATCCACATATAATATGAGAAATGCTACAGAGCTCCCACTCACTTTCTTGTAAACACAGGCTTCTCCATAAGTCTGTGTAAACCCAAACGTTTTGATCATCTCATCAAAGCGAATGTTCCAACTCCGAGATGCCTGCACCAGCCCATAGATTGAGCGCTGGAGCTTGCACACCTTGTCAGCATTCTTAGGATCGACAAAACCTTCCGGCTACATCATATACAATTCTTTCTTAAGGAATGCCGTTTTGACGTCCATTTGCCATATCTCATAATCGTAGAATGCGACAATTGCTAACATGATTCGGACGGACTTCAGCTTCGCTACGGGTGAGAAGGTCTCATCATAGTCAACTCCTTGAACCTGTCGATAACCCTTAGCGACAAGTCAAGCTTTATAGATGGTAACATTTCCATCCGCGTCCGTCTTCTTCTTAAAGATCCATTTATTTTCTATCGCTCGCCGATCATCGGGCAAGTCTGTCAAAGTCCATACTTTGTTTTCATACATGGATCCTATCTCGGATTGCATGGCTTCAAGCCATTTGTTGGAATCTGGGCCCGCCATTGCTTCTTCATAGTTCGAAGGTTCACCGTTGTCCAACAACATGATTTCTAGGACAGGGTTGCCGTACCACTCTGGTGCGGAACGTGTCCTTGTGGACCTACGAAGTTCAGTGGTAACTTGATCATGATCGTCATCATTAACTTCCTCTCTAGTCGGTGTAGGCACCACAGAAACATTTTCTTGTGCTGCGCTACTTTCTGGTTCGAGAGGGGTCATCTCATCAAGTTCCACTTTCCTCCCACTTACTTCTTTCGAGAGAAACTCTTTCTCCCGAAAGGACCCGTTCTTGGCAACGAAGATCTTGCCTTCGGATCTGAGGTAGAAGGTATACCCAATGGTTTCCTTCGGGTATCCTATGAAGACGCATTTTCCGACTTGGGTTCGAGGTTTTCAGGTCATACGGAGTGACAAATCCCAGTCTCGATCCATGCCAACCCAACAGACACTTTCGGAGATACCTGCAGTGCATCTTTATAGCCACCCAGTTACGTTGTGACGTTTGGTACACCCAAAGCATTCCTATGGTATCCGGGAGTTGCACGATCTCATGGTCTACTTGACATTAGAAAAGCTTTAGCAAACTAACTACACGATCTAGTGCTATGCTTAGGATTGGGTCTTGTCCATCACATCATTCTCCTAATGATGTGATCCCATTATCAATGACATCCAATGTCCATGGTCAGGAAACCGTAACCATCTATTAATCAACGAGCTAGTCAACTAGAGGCTCACTAGGGACAAGTTATGGTCTAGGTGTTCACACATGTATTATGATTTCCGGATAACACAATTATAGCATGAACAATAGACAATTATCATGAACAAGGAAATATAATAATAACCATTTTATTATTGCCTCTTGGGCATATTTCCAACACCATCCTCCCCTCCTCGGCCGCCAACCTCCTCTCCTCGGCCGCGGCATCTTGGTTCCTTGCCATTTTCCTCACCTCGTTGGCTTCTTTTCTTGCCTTCACAATAGCTTCCATAGCATTTTTGAGCTCATAATCTCCTTTCCTCTTCTTTTTTTTGCGTCTTTCTTGCACCCATCCGGTCGTTTTGGCTTCGAGTATGAAACCGAGTTGGGTGTGGGGCTTCTCTTGCCGTCATCACTTGATGCATCCTCCTCCTCCTCATCATCCAACTCAATTGTTCGCTTGCGTTTGTTGCTCAAATCCAAATCATCCAAATCATCATGCTTCTTCCATTTCTCATCATCCTTCAACACGTCATAGCAATGAGGCAAGGTAAATGGCCTTCCTTTCTTGATCTTCCCCTTCTTGGTCCTCTTCTCCTCTCCTTTGAACGAGTTTTGTGCAATGTTGTACTACATGAAAACAAAACAAGTTAGCACTCAAACACCAACAACAAGCATGACGAACATGGATGAAATGACACTTACTCTATCGTCCTCATTAGTGCCACTTGGGTTCAACTTGTCAACCGCCTTTTGTGCGGCCGCCCACTTTTGACAATCCTTGTTGATTGTCGACCACCAGGACCGAAGAGATCGATCGGAGCGGTCAATTCCACTCACATTGCGAACATCAAAGTGTTCCTTCATCCGAAGACAATAAGCATCTCTACTTTTATCACCTCCAACGGATGGATCCCTCGACACTTGCAACCAAGTATTGCATAGTAAGATGTCTTCAGCGTTGGTGTAATTGCCTGCTCTTCCTTTCTGTGCGTCGACAATGCCCTCACCATCCTCGTCCACCTCGAACTCATGGTCATCGAAGTGCATGTCATTGATTTGAGACCAAGACGATTCTTCTTTCTTGTGGTAGTATTTTCGGTCTCCTTCGTTGCCACGTGATGGAAAAGGCTGCTGCTGCTCTTCTAGCGGTGGATATGTCACGTGATGGAAAAGGGTGCCTTGTTGTTTTGTCCTTCTGTGTACTTCCTTTGTCCGGTGAAGAGTGTACATCTAGAAATTTTAGGACAAATTACGGAGTTAAGTGAAAAATGCATTGGAAATGTGCAAGCCATCATCTTTCTCCTCTTTAATTACCCAACCCCCAATGAGCTAAGTGCATGTAGAAATTAAGAGGACCATGTATCGATTGCTATTGGCCTTGATTACCGTGTGATGAAAGAGAAGTATTTTTTCTATTTTAAAGTTTATTGAAAAGATAGAAGTACATTTTTTTGTGGACAAATTTTGAAACTAGATATACACTCTTCACCGGACGGAGGGAGTAGTTTGTAGAGCGAGTTAACACATGTGAAGCAGGAGTACTCCCTTTTCCAATGTTTGACAGTGCTATTACTCTTTCTATTTACAAATATAAGATGTTTTGGATATTTCAATATGAATTATATATGGGCTGAAATAAGTGCACATACACACTGAAACATCTAATTCAGAAAGAAGAAAACTACTCCCTCAGATCCATATTAATTGTGGCTGATTTAGTACACCACATTGCACAAAATCAGTGGCAATTAATATGGATCGGAGGGAATAGAACATCTTATATTTATAAACGTACTAAATCAGCGACTATGAATGTGGATCCGAGGGAATAGAACATATTATATTTATGAACGGAGGGAGTGATAAATTTCCCAAATTTTGTAGTTACAAGACTAGCTAGAATAACTAACTTTTTATGGGAAAAAAACGTAGGATTCATATTCTCTACATTTATTATATATATTTTTTAGGTCTTGGTGCACATAAAAAGTAGGAATGTAGAAAGAGAAGATAGATCAAGTGATCTTTTGTAAGCAGCAATATCGACGTCCCTTTTTTCTTCTTTCCGCCACCCGTTTCTGCTCCGGTGCTCCCCCCTGGGCTAAACGCGGGGTGGAAAAACACGTCGACGGCCAGGATGAACCAAAAAGGTTCATAACGAGGGGCACGATCGTCTTTGTTGCCCCCGCGTATAGCCGTCGAGGAGCCCTGGGAGGCCCATACGGGCCTGGTTAGGTCGTATGCCCGTCTGTATACGTATTTGTTTGTATACGGCGGCCTTTCGTGCACGCGTGAAGCCGCCCGCGCGTGGGGCAGCACGTGTCACGGGTAGTTGCCAAAACTGTCCCATCATATAAATGTGGACGGCAACCACCTCCGGCCGCATCGCCCACCATTTCCCCCCGCCGCATCGTCTCCCTCTCTCCACTCTCCACTCCCCACTCCCTCTCCTCTCCAACATCCTCGTCTCCCTCACCGCATCCTCTCCATCGCCATGGCGGACGCAGGAGGCGAGCGCCCCGATTGGGGCGCAGATCTGGTGGAGCAGGCACGGTAGGTCGCTGCGGGCACCTTTTTGAGGGGGCGTGCCGGCGTCCAGCGCGGTGCTCCCTCCGCTGAAGATCTAGAGAAGGCGGGGGCGGGCCGCAGCGGCGTGGTCCAGCCAGATGCGCCCGCTCTGGCGAACTCCGGCGAGGCGCAGAAGGTGGAGGCGGGCTCTGGCGAGGCGCATAAGGTGGGGGCGGGCTCTGGCGAGGCGCACGAGGTGGAGAAGGTGGAGAAGGTGGAGGCCGGCTCCGGCGGGGAGGAAGCGGAGCAGAAGGTATTTGCGGCTAACTTTTAGTTGGTAGTTTTTAGATTGTAGGGTTTGTGGCCAGAACTTTGTTTGGTTAGATTTGTTAGAGGTAGGGTTTTCTCTGCATTAGGGTTTTTCTGTATTTGATTCGTGCAAGAATGGTGGACCACATATGATTATTAGATTAGGTTAGAAGTAGCCAGATTGAGGGATGGGGTTTTTTCAGATGCTTATTAGATTAGCAGTGGAATTTTTGCAATTCTTTAGGTGTTTGGAGTCAAATATATACTTCTGTATTGGTTTGGGTTGGTGCCTGCTTTAGTTCTTTGGCTTGATGATTAATTAAATGGATGCTTAGTTCTAGGGATTATGGCTGTCATAGTTGCAATTCTTAGATGCTTGATTGATGCATGTTGTCATAGTTGCAGTTATTTGATGCTTGATTGATGCCTGTCAGGCAGAGGCTATGAGATGGGTTGTGCATGGCCTTGTGTTTTTGGAAATTGTCTACGTGAGGTGATTAGATGGTGCATTAGTTTGGTTGTAAATATAGTGAAGGATGTGCTCTTGTACTGGGTGTTGTCATGTTAATCAAAAAGAGCTTCTCAAGGGCTGGATTTTTTGTGCTGGATTGGGGCTTCTGAAGGAGAGGGGAAGCATGGTCGAGGGGAAGGGGCAGTCTATGCTTATTTAGTTTGTGTTAGTAGTGGAATTTTGTCGTTGCTTCAGAGATATTGACAGCATTGAACATCCTCTGCAATGCCGTTGCTTCAGAGATAAAAGCATCTTGGGGTTTTTTCAGATGCTTATTAGATTAGTAGTTGAATTTTTGCTTGTTAGAATTTAATTAGTATGAGGTTGAATACCTTATTTAAGGGGGAATTTAAGGTCAGATAGATGTCATATGATTATTAGATCTGTAGTTCAATGCTGCTGACATTTATGATTATTTGATTTGATCTGTGGTTCAATGATACTGGATGGAAACATATTTGATTTGGAATGCATTAATTAAGATGTGCCAATGAATTGATTTAGATGATACAAGATTCATCTATAGTATAATTTGTTGTTGTTTAGGTAAGTAATGAAATTTTAGATGTTTGTTGGAGATGTATGCATTTATAGTTGAAGTTGTACCTAATTAACTACTGCATTATGTTAATATGTGTAGGAGCTTTGCTGCATTATCCCAAAAACAGTAATTTGTGCATATTAAAATTTGTAGTTGGCTTCTGTAATTAGTATATACTATATGTAAAGAGTGAAGTAAACATTCCAAGGCAGGATCCTAGCAACAAAATATACTATATGTTTCCATTAAGTAGTGTGGGGGGGGGGGAATTCCCTCAAAAGAAAAGTTATGGGTTAATCCAGGGAATGTCAAGAATCCAGCTTGGATTTTCATTAGCATTTATGAAGGAAAGCATTTGTCTGTTGATTGATTGCTTAGATTCTGTATTTATAAGGAAAGCATTTGGTCACTTGCAACATACCAATGTGGTTCACATTCACAATTTTGTGTGTAATGACATTCTTTGAACTGCAATTCAATTCATTGTAATTGATGTGCTTGTTTGACAATATAGCAGGAGGAGGAGGATCTTGTGGTTGTGGGCAACAAGAGGAAGTGGGACAAGACTGGGTTCTACCCATATGACTCTGATGAAGATGAGCCGTATGAGGTAAGGCCTAGTTGAAATGTTATTTGTGCATTGAGTTAGTGTGTTTATAGTATTTGAATGCATAATGTATTAATGTCAGTCATTAATGTGTGCAGTATGAATCTGGAGATGATGTGGACGAGGGGAACGTCGAGTCGTTTGAAGAGAAGGTGGTGTTGAAGATCAGGACCCAAGGACCTGGTATGTACCACAACTGGAGGACGGAAAAGTACCGCTGCCCCTTCTGCAGCAAGCCCAAGCCCAGGTCTGGGTTATTGGAGCATCTGATGGAACATTGCCGGGCTACATCGATCTCCAGTGATGAGTACAAGATCAGGGCTGAGCATTCTGCCCTCCTGAAGGTCCTGAGAAACCCTAACCTCTAGTCCTACATCATGCTGATCATCAGAAGCTGGAAGCCGTACTCATCATCAGTATATTTGATGATGTTTTACTTTTGGAAAGCTGCATCTGGGTCTGAACTGGTTAAAAACTACCTCTATTAATGTAATGTAATGTATTGTGTGTCTTAACTGGATCTGTTGTGAACTGCCTGGTACCTAATGCTATCTATATATGTCTGGCCTTAACTTTATTGGTGGTGAATGCTTCCTTCATGTTTACTTGTTGTTTCGATGGTGCAATGATCACAAATGGCGCTTCAGTGTTGCTTCAGACATGCTGCAACACTTGTCTATGCTGTGCGCAAGTGCAAGATGCCGTGCGCATGTGCCAATTATACCAAATATTGAAGCTGGCAATGTTCCAAATTGGTTGTCATGAATTATATTACAAGGGGTTTCGTAAAGTTACTGATAATTGTTCATCCTCATACATTCCATCAATGCGTAATTTGAATAAGCAAAAAGATCAAATGTTCCATCATTTGAACCAATGTTGCAATAACAGAGCAAATATTCCATCATCAAAGTGTGAAGGAATTAAATGTAAATTTACAAGAGTAATGTAAAACTAGTTAAAAATAATGTGTGCAAAAAAAGGAATTTGAAATAAGATCTACTTTATTTTTAATAAAGTTATATAAGAGGGCATTAAAAAATTAACTGAAGGCATTAAACAAAAGGAAAAGCATGGGCCAGCCTAGCCATCTTGGAAACCTTACTTTATAAATAAAAAAATACAGAAAAATAAGAGGGCATTAAAAAACAAACAAATATAAGAGGGCATTATAAATTAAAAAAATTGAAAAAAATAGAAAGAAAATATAAGAGGGCATTATAAATTTCAAAGAAAATATAAGAGGGCATTATAAACAAATATAAGAGGGCATTAGAAATTTCAAAGAAATTTTGGAAAAAGAATATTTTACAATGCCCCCCAGAGTTATAGACCGATGTTTTGACCAGCCAGTCTAGAGGGCATTATGAATTAATAAAAAATTCAAAAAAATATAAAACCTTGGAAACCTAGCTTTGTTTGTGCAAGATATCATGTGTGCCAAAATTGAGGTGATTTTGAATTGGTTGAGAAAATGACCGCATTCCGGAGGGGCCATTTGGTCTAACTTAAGCCAGTTTTTGAACATACGTGATTTTTTCCACCACCTCCAAATCACCCAAATCTTCTTGTACATGGTGACCCACATGTGCCAAACATGGTTATGAAAGAAAATTTGGAAAAATAATACTTTACAATGCCCCCTTGAGGTATAGACCGATGTTTTGACCAGTCAGTCTAGAAAACTAGCTTTGTTTGTGCAAGAGATCATGTATGCCAAAACTGAGGTGATTTGGAGGTGGTAGAAAAAATCATCGCATTCCGGAGGGGCCATTTGGTCTAACTTAAGCCAGTTTTTGAACATACGTGATTTTTTCCACCACCTCCAAATCACCCAAATCTTCTTGTACATGGTGACCCACATGTGCCAAACATGGCTATGAAAGAAATTTTGGAAAAATAATACTTTACAATGCCCCCTTGAGGTATAGACCGATGTTTTGACCAGTCAGTCTAGAGGGCATTATAAATTAATAAAAATTCAAAAAAATGTAAAACCTTGGAAAACTAGCTTTGTTTGTGCAAGAGATCATGTGTGCCAAAATTGAGGTGATTTGGAGGTGGTCGAAAAAATGCCCGCATTCCGGAGGGGCCATTTGGTTAACTTAAGCCAGTTTTTGAACATACGTGATTTTTTCCACCACCTCCAAATCACCCAAATTTTCTTGTACATGGTGACCCACATGTGCCAAACATGGCTATGAAAGAAATTTTGGAAAAATAATACTTTACAATGCCCCCTTGAGGCATAGACCGATGTTTTCAGCAGTCAGTCTAGAGGGCATTATAAATTAATAAAAAATTCAAAAAAATGTAAAACCTTGGAAAACTAGCTTTGTTTGTGCAAGAGATCATGTGTGCCAAAATTGAGGTGATTTGGAGGTGGTCGAAAAAATGCCCGCATTCCGGAGGGACCATTTGGTTAACTTAAGCCAGTTTTGAAAAAGGTGATTTTTCCACCGCCTCCAAATCACCCAAATTTTCTTGTACATGGTGACACACATGTGCCAAACATGTCTATGAAAGAAATTTTTGAAAAAAATTATTTTACAATGCCCCCTTGAGGCATAGACCGATGTTTTCAGCAGTCAGTCTAGAGGGCATTATAAATTCAAAAAAATTAAAAAAATACAAAAACTTGGAAACCTAGTTTTGTTTGTGGAAGAGATCATGTGTGCAACATGTCTATGAAAGAAATTTTTGAAAACAATTATTTTACAATGTCCCCTTGAGGTATAGACCGACGTTTTGAGCATTAAATCAGGGTGTGTACAACTCTAGCTTGTTCTTGCCAAAATGCAGCATGATGGACAGGCTGCAATGGAAATAATGGTGACAAATGAAAAAAATGAAATAGACAAAAAAAGCCCGCCTACTTGCCCGCTTTCACAATTCAACGGCCTGCATACGACTAGTAACCCAATCATTTATTGGGCCAGGATGCAGAGGCCCGCCAGATTGTGAAAACAGGTAGCAAGTAGGCCCCACAGGGCAGGGACGGAGACAGTTAGGCAATGTGCTGCCCGCTTTAGAAAGGAACTTGAGAGGGAAAGCTTAGCCCGCTATATAAACCGGTGCTAGCTCCCCTCGCTCGGCGAGGTGGGACTAAACTCCCTGCACCCCTGGGATGTGCCCGGCGCGAAGCTCGCTTGGGCCTAATTCGGGTGGGCCGTCCCATGCCAGCCTCACCCGCTGGGTCGCTGGATGGACCGTTGGGCCATCTCGTTGTCTGCGCCTGAGGCCTGCATGCATGGGAAGGGCGGCGACGTGGGTTTGCATGCGCGGGTGGCGGACGTGCATGCATGCGAGCGAGGCGATTAAAACCTTGGTTTCACACTTTTTTGATCCACCCGCATGTATTCAACGTGGCAATTAAAGCCTTGGTTTCACACTTTTTTGATCCACCCACATCTATTCAACGTGGCAATTAAAGTGGCATATGGATCGTTCGACGCGGCTAGTTTGAACGTAAGCGCGGTAGGTTCCCTTCCCTTCCCCTTTCCCTATTTAAACCACCAGCCCTCACCTTCTGCACACATCCATTTGCGCCGCCCTTCTCTTCTTCCCCAAACCCAGAGCACTCTCTGAGCGAGCCGCGAGGATGCAGTACAACGGCCCCACCTACCGGCTCCCACCGACCGTGCCGGAGAGACAGTATCCGGCCGGCATCGTCGTGGAGAGCACGCTTTGCGTGTGGGCGTTCTCACGCTGGAGGGGTGCAAGGGGCTTTGCCCAGTGGTTCCTCCGTGCGGGCTTCGCCCACCTCCCAGCGGGCTCGCCGGTGATGTTCCGACTGGATGAAGTGCGTCCAAACTCCTGGTCTCCGCCGATAGGGCTCACCGTCACCTTCACCAACAGATTTGATGCGTACTACCTCCTCGGCAAGGTGTTTTGGTGTGGATGCGAATTCATCGCATTCACAACCCACAACATCTTCACAAACTTCGACTGCGTCTTCCCCACCCGCGACGGTATGCACACCCTCCCCTACTACATCGGCGAGGACGGGATGGAGAGGAGCACTGGAGAGGAGGCGCAGTGAAGATGGTGGTGAAGGCCCGGTCTCGTCAGCTTGACTTGCCCTAGCATGTTAGGGCAAGTTTTTTATCTTTTAAATATTTCTATTAAATCATGTTGTTGGTTCTACCGTGAACTTTATCTATCCGAACTATGTTATGATTTCTACCCGTCTATTTGATATGTTGTTGGTTATCTGTGTTTTGCTTGCTATTTCTATCTTCTTCCCTTGATATTTCTATCTTATTTGACGTCAAAACCAGCAAGTTTTGGGGTTAGCTCAGATTTCACGCGGCCCACGGGGGTGTGCTTGCGCGCTTGATGGAAAAAATTGGTGTCATTCAACTTAGCCGTTCGGGTAGCAGGGGATGTTCCGTCTGGGAAGACGGATTTTTTCGGCATGCTTGAAATGGACCCAAAAATTTTTGAAACCCTTGTACCAACATGACAAGCATCCATGCCAACTGGAAATTGTTTTGCGACGTTGTATGGTTTTGTAGGCTATAATGATTACACGTGTAGATGAAAGGCACGAAAAAACAGTTTCAACAAAGACAACATAAATGATTTTTTACAAGTTTTATAGATGGAAACTTCTTTAGATGCAATGCCATCTCACAAACAACTCAGAAACAACTGTATGATTGATCATAAAACACATGCATTGTTGTTCAAAGAACTGTCTCATGAATAAATTGTACCATAATTGCGAACATAGTGTGAAACAGAAAAAAAATGTTTGTTTGCAACAAAATAATCCTGGTTTGAAGCTTAAACTGGTTGAAAAACAATTGAGCCTACTCCATATGGTCTTCTGCACTGCCAAAATCCAGTGACCTCTTGCGTTGCGACGTTGGAGATTGCGTCGGGCTTGGCGACGACCCATGTGCTTCAATCTTTTTCTCTTTAACATCAATGTAACCATACAACTGAAGTTGTTCTTGTTCTTTCTCCGCCAACTCTCTAGCAAGACCCTCCGTTTCTTGGATTCTCACTTCCTGTAGGAAACCATAGGAATTGTATTAGGAAGAACTTAAAAATGACGTAGCCATAAACTAGATGCATGTAACATGTAAAATTTGAACCTCTGGATCAATGTCACCCTCGGGAAAACAACCCGTAGTTCTATTGTACACAATGTACAGGTGACATGTCTTGCTGCCATTCAGATCAGAAAGCATTTTTTCTACATCATCTGGTCCTGCAATCAAGAACATTCCTTCTGGCAGCTTCCACGCAGACCCGGGTAAGAAGTAGTACAGTTCTGCTCCCAGTTTGCAACCAAAAGTATCTCTCATTTCACTCATAATGAGATCGTAGGTCACTTTGGCGGGTTCAAAAATTCTGACTTCTGCCGGGTGTTCATCAAAGTATGCTCTCGGGACATGTGACATCTCATCATCCCTACTAACAAAAAATTCCATGACCAGCACCTAGTATCTCACATCAGAGTTAATACATTCAATGAGTAAAGGGGCAAACATAATTTTTTATGTGCATAGCAACATTGCGGTGTTGTTACCTGCTTTTGTGGAATGTATCCTTCATGTGGAGTGACTGGGGATTGTGCCATCTCAAACCTTCTCACCTTGTTATGTGGAATGTATCCTTCATGTGGTGTGACTGGGGACTCTGCCATCACACGTTTCTTATCCTGCGTATGAAACGTCGACAGTGGGTTTACACACAAATTTTAAAAGGTCATACCATATCTTGGGTATGGCATCGTTGGGAGGTACTTACAAGGGGAGAATTGAAGATATGTTGTTGGGGTGGAGTGATGTGGCATTGAACGGGTGACTCTATCGCAATGTCTCGAGTGGATGGCGACTGTGCCGTCTCATGATGCTTAGCCTACATACAATCGCCGACATAAGGTTGCCACAAATTGAAGATGTTTGTATCATAGAATACGTAGGTCCTTAATATATACAATCGGTGCGAGATACTTACAGGGGGAGAAAAATTGAAGACATGTTGTCGGGGTGGCCGTGAGATCGCACGGGCTTCTAACATATGTCCTTCCAAACGGACCTTCTCCAGCATGGCCTTATAATCCATGTCCGACCGCTCCTGTAGCAGCTTGCTGTCCATATCCGAACGTGCCTGCAACACATAGGCATCCATCCTGACTCGCTCTGTCTGTATAATACTGTCCACAAGCTTCCGGTCCTTCTGCAACGTTTGATGCATTTCCTTGTAGCCAAGGAAAAACTTTTTTTCCATGTCCTCACAGTCCCGCTTATACTTTTCTTCAATCTCAAGACGCATCTTCGCCATCTTACGGGAAAACTCCTCACGCTCCTCCTTTATCATCCTGTCCACGTATGAACGTTCTTTTTTGAGTTTCTTTTCTACCTCAGCGCGATCCTTTTGCACCTTCAAGTCGATCTCCCGGCGCGCTTCATGCAAAGACTTGTCGTACTCCGCACGGTTGTTATGCGCCTCTGAGACCATGGTCCCTACAACAACACATATACCCATAGTATGAAAACTGTATCCACAACCTCATCCAACTAATTCCTAACAATACCACCGAGAAAATATATTCATAACCAGTTCGTACGAACAACTACTACAAACTATCAATCAAAAAGCTCTTGCATGACATCATGTACTCCAATTACACCAGAACTACTCAACTATGGCAAAGGCTGTATCTTCTAATCTCTTCGGAAATGACTTGTTGGTCGAATCAATGGAAAAAATAATCAGCACTGCAATCGAAGATGGGAGGAGCCGTGGAGGAGACCTTTTTAATCCGGCGTCGGCGTGGTCGCTTGAGAAGCGATGGCGCGATCCCGGCGATGGCTATGTGAGGAGAAACAAGGTAGATGGGGGTGGTTAGGATAGGGTTGATATGCGGTAGAATGGGAAGGTATATATCCGTGATTGTAGGGTTAATTAGTTATTTTTAAGTAATGCGCTTCGATGCAAGTTTTTTTAACGAGCACGATCTTTTGGGGGCTTCAAAACATGTGCACTGACCGCGGATCCAACCACATATCACAGAAGCCCGAGCCAGAAACTTATTGTTCTCTAAAAAAGGAAGAGCAATAAATTCCTTCCAAGAATTTCCAGAAATAATTGTCAACCCATTTTCATTGGTAATTACGTGATATGTTTGGCGCAATTAGTGGCTAACTGGTTTTTTTTAGGAATAGGGGCTACTTGGTTTGATACATGCCAAACGTTACGTTCAGATTAGTTGCATTATTTCGTTCATTTTTTACCCAAAAAATCTATACAAAGTGTTAATTGGACAATGTGAACAATGTGGCATGTACCCTGAACCCTAACCCCCCCCCCCCACACACACAAAACCGTAAAAACATTCAAAATTTTGCCCCACATGGAAACCATTATGCATGCATTCTCTATGGGGTCATGGGATGCCATGAAGAAAGTTTGGGATTATACACGCAAGTACGATCTCTGACACGCGCATTTCCGGCCTAGCATGTCAACACCCCGAAAGCCCCCTTGAGGTATAGACCGATGTTTTGACCAGTCAGTCTAGAAAACTAGCTTTGTTTGTGCAAGAGATCATGTGTGCCAAAACTGAGGTGATTTGGAGGTGGTAGAAAAAATCATCGCATTCCGGAGGGGCCATTTGGTCTAACTTAAGCCAGTTTTTGAACATACGTGATTTTTTCCACCACCTCCAAATCACCCAAATTTTCTTGTACATGGTGACCCACATGTGCCAAACATGGCTATGAATTTTTTTTGGAAAAATAATACTTTACAATGCCCCCTTGAGGTATAGACCGATGTTTTGACCAGTCAGTCTAGAGGACATATTTTGTTTCAAACTTGTGTGCAAAATTAGACATTTGACATATGCAAAAAATTGAATACAAATTTAAAAATTTACTTTGGGTATCCTCACATGGTGGAAATGTTTGGTCCAAATATTTTTAATATTTTTAAATTTTAAATTTAATTTATAATTTGAAAATTTAATGATTCAAACTTGTTTGCAAAATTTGACATGTGACATATGCAAAAAATTAGACATGTGACATATGCAAAAAAATTAAATAAATAATAAAAATTGCCAACTTGTTTGCAAAATTTGACATGTGACATATGCAAAAAATTAGACATGTGACATATGCAAAAAAATTAAATAAATAATAAGGACGATTTGACACCGGAACTCATCGATGTTGCTGTTGCGTTTGTGGAGGCAGCTGCTCGGTCTGAGAAGAATATGACAAAAAGAGTTTACTACAATGAACGTGGCACCTCTGTGACTGTGGAGAGAATACGACCGGTACTTGAGCATACATGGCTGGCGGATGACGTAAGATCTATTACCATGTCCTGCTATTTAAGTGCATAATCTAGGTGTCACCTATGAAAATAAAATGTTCTATTATTTTACGCAGATTATCGATGCTTATCAGACACATTTGGCTCTGCGCGTTGGTCATGATCGGCACCTCTGTCCAGCCTGGAGGTCCAAATACCTTGTTGATCGTGCTAAGGCACGAGACAACCCTAAACCGTCGAAATACAACATGGATAGTGCGCTGAGCAGAGCTGGAGCAGTACGTAGGGTTCTGGACGAGCATACCGTCCGTGATAAGGTACGATATGTTCTTACTAGTTCATTAACATCATTTCAACAAGCATAATTGCATCTGATTACAAATGTGTTCCACATTTCAGTCGTTTATCCCGTTGAACGTCGGCAATACACACTGGATCACCGTGGTGATGCACAACCGCAAGAAAGAATTCCGAGTTTTTGATTCGCTCTATCCTCTCGAGTTCTCTCTCGACACTGTGAAAGCACTGGTACTCTCCCCGACATTGAGCATTCTTCATATGAAATGTCATATGGTTTCTCACTACTACTTTCTTTCAAATAGCGACTAGCAATAACAATTGATATGGAAGAGGCAAACCGTATTACACCTGGCAAATATCCAGACGTCACTAAGTGGCCTATCATACCTCAGATCGACATGCCACTACAAGAGGACGGGTGAGTTATGGTTCATCATTTTCTACTTACGAAAGACATGTTCGTGTGCACGGTGACTAATGTTTGCATATATATTAGGAACTCTTGTGGCCTTTTTGTGATTGAAGTTATGGAGCATTGGGACGGGGATCGACAGACCGCCTATTTTACCCAGGTAATTTGTCCTCTCTGCTCGTACACTTGTACAATTGTCGTATAATACCAACTTCTATTCATTAAACCTTGTTCTAAAAATTGCAGGGCACGGTTAATGCAAGGAGAAGGCGTCTCATCGCCGAGTTGGTTCTCTCACCTACCAACATGCTCGAATGTGTGAAGAACAAAATCCGCGACATCGCAAAGAAAAGCAAGGCGTGAAGACATCATACATGATTCAAGATTCTAGTTTCAGTCGTTTGTTTTAAGTCCGGAAGCACGTTTCCCGGCATGGACAACTTTGATTTTCTATCATTCATGTAATAAGCACGATACCATGGATTTTGTGTGGATTTTTGGTCGCTCACACATACTTGTGTATGTGTAATGCAGTCAGACTATACGTTTCGTATCAATAAATTTTTGCTTCCCTTCATTTGTTCTACCTTAAAGTTTTTTGCTGCTGTGTTCATTCTTTTCTTCCATGGAAGAGTAATTCATTTCCTTTTTACTTTTGCATATTTTTTATTTGATTTGGCATTATTCAACAATAAGAAAAAAAGTTGATAAATTCCTTTTTGTTTGCCTGAGAATCAACCTCGGCTGTCGTGCCATCCGGTGTGGGATCCCGCGCCCGAGACAACGACAGATCCGGTCCCAGCGCGGGCGACCCAGTCGACGAGCGCCAGTTGGCGCGGGGGGACGCGCCAGGTCCGGTCCCGCCTGACCGGTGGAGACAGCCCGCGTGTCGGACGCAGACGGGCCACCCGTGGATCCTGCGGTTGGTGGAGTAGGCAGATCCGCCTGGGATCCCGTGCGCATGATTGCCGCTGGATCTCTCGGGATCGGCGTCCACAGGTGGATCTTCCTCGTGTCTTGCGCCAGACTCCCTTGGCGTTATGTGTTGCTTCAAATCTCGTTGCATAGTTTTTTTGCTGCATTTTTGTTAGCCTTTTCCTTTTCTGCATCATGAAGATCAGGATCAGTAGCACCATCAATCACATGATCAACTACTATTTCGCCCCCTTGATCAGTACGATTTAGAGCTCCGGTGGAAGCAAAATAATTTCAGTGCTTAGCCAAGAACCCGCATTAGGATGCAGGTCAAACAAGGGCAAACTATTTCGAAAGTGATATAATTTATTGGTTAATATAATATACTTAGACCTTACACAAATGAACTGGCCACAATGCAGATAGGACTTGATCATTCTGTTCAACAATAAACCACAAAACATACTTCAAATTCATCACAAATCTCCTTCAGCTTCTTGATCTTATCAACGTACCCATGTTTCTGTTTGAGAAAATCTGCAATAATATACTCAAGTTTTTTCTTCTCTTGCTTCAGCTGGTCCCTCTCTCTCATCACTTGGTCTCTCTCTAGCACCACCCGGTCCCGGTCTTTCTCAGCCTTTACCCTCAGGACCTGATGTAGATTGGCACAACCATGATCTGCCATCTTATTCTTCTCCAGCTCCTCTTTGAGATCGCTAAGTGACAATCTTGCATTGCCCAACTGCGTGAGAGCATCCTCCTTATCAGCCACCAGTTTAGCAAAGTCCATTTTGAAAAATCTCAGCTCTTCCTCCGTCCTCCTCTTTTCTCCAATTAACATGCATTTTTCTTCAGCATTCTTAATATTCTGTCTCAGCTTCTCGTCATACATGCTCCACAGTTCTCTCAGGCAGAACTTCGTAGCCACTGACCACTCCGGGTCTACCCATTCCACATAGTTACATTTCACTTCTTCCTACAGTATGAAAAAATATGGTCTCAATCATATATGCACAAATGCAATACAATTACATGCAATGCACTAAAAATATGGTCTCAATCATATAAACACAAAATGTAGCATGCAATGATATACATATATATATGGATCAATTAACTACAAGTATATGCTATTATGTGCTAAAACAAATATTAGACCGTAAAAAAACAACATAAATACGGACTTTGTAAATGCACAAATTAATTGAAATGTATGCAATTTTGGGCAGAACAATGGATTACCGCGAAGTAAATCGAGCACGAGGTAATTTAAACATATATTTACAGTACGGAACAACATACCTTCTGACCACAGGCAAGAAAACGTCTGCCAGTGTCCAAGGAATCAAAAGCAACTAGCCTGACGCAAGGTTCTCGGTGCAGACAACGAGAAGACAGATCATGAGCAATGCCACTCCATTCATAGCAAGGGATAGTCGTAGGAAGCTAAACGAAACAACAGAGATAATGCACAAATCAACGCCCTGCGTTAAATACCGGAAATGAAGAACTCTAACCCTAAGCCTAGCACTATTTGGAGATTATATAGTAGGAGCGTACCTGCAGGCTAGTCACGGATTCGCCATCCGAAGAAGAGCTCGACTCGTCGCTCCACGAAACCATGGCGTAACGTGACCGGCGGCAAGACGTGGATCGGTGGCGGCAGCGGCGGCGGCGGTTGCAGTGGATAGATAGAACGCGCGTGGAGATCGCGAGGGAAGAACCGCCCCGACCAGGTGGCCAGCGCGGCCCATTTAAACGGGCTGTAATCAAAATAAAAATTGTTAAATGGGCTCGGCAATGGGAGCGGCCGTGTGTCGCGCCGTCTTACGGCATCCGTCACCCCCCCTCCACGTCATCGCGACAAGCGGCCCGAGTTACACTACAAGCCATAAAATGGTGGGTTTTTCTTTTCTTTATGAGGGGAAAATGGTGGGTTTTTGGTACGAAGTCTATACTATAGACCAAAGTGAGCTGGTATCTTCTATATCTAAATGGTGGTGAACCAAAGGAGTGAATTTTTTTTAATTATTACCACACATAATTACATCTTCTATATCTAAACAACTAGCCACCACTAACCTATTTCTCTTAACATGCAAGTTTGCCACCTCGTCATTCAACATGTATGGAGAAAGGTCCACCACAACATGCAAACAAAATATTCCCGCAACAACATATACATGTTACACGTAACCATTTCTCTATGAATATATTGCAAAGACATTCCCGCAACAACATGCCGGGTATCGTCTAGTTTTCTAATATAATATAACTACAGTGGACAACACAAAAGATGCCATCATTACAATGGCTAAAATGCTATCCATTTTCCATGATTAAAGTCCCTAGTGACCGCCTCCTGTTTAGTCCATATATGCTACAAGCACTATCTCAAGGTACTGGCCTCTTGCAATAGTATATATCATGTATCATGTATGCAGTAACACATTGTAAACACCTCACTATTAGATCACTGGATTCATCCTAACATAACTTTAGCAACTGTTCTACTCTTCTTCGCCCACCACGCTTCTGCACACGATAACAGGAAAAGTTAATGAATGACAAGTTAAAAACAATTATAACCTACAATGCATACAAAAACTTACTTCTTATTTAGTTTGCATTTCTTGCTGCGTTTAGTGTGCCCTAGCAATTTGCATGCGCCGCACCTGATTCTGATCTCGTCGTACGAAAGTGGCCTACCATTTTTCGACATAGGGCGGTTCTCATCTACCTTAGTTGCACCTTTCGTTGATACTTTAATAGGATCATGAACTTCAACTATGTTGCCTTCACCATCATCTACATATTCAATTGCACAAGTACTAAGATCAGCCGTTTTCTTACTCAAATTTTCCTTTAGCTGATCATACTCATGGCTCTTAGCTATCACGGCCTTCAAACTCTCCTGTAACTGATCCCACAAAGTTGGGTGTTTGCATGCTGCATGCATAGCTTCTGAAGCCAACACACTGACCTGGCTATATTTCATTCTTTCAGCTGCTCCAGTCCATCCAAATCCCAACAGATCGCTTGTGCGCCTGGCGGGCAGTCCCAACCTTGCGTCTTTCGTGAACCGCACAAGAACTAAACACTTTGGTATTTCAGATATATTCAAGTACTTCAGTACATGGAATATGTGCTTGCAAGGTAGACCCTTTCGAATCATTCTTCTGCAGCTGCACCTTATAGTTTCTGCGGAATTTACTGGAGTGTACTCCACCCAAAAACGGCTCTTCCGGTTATTCTTCCAGGCCACGATGTACTGCTGTGATCCGTCTCCGAGCTTTATTTCTACAATCTCCATGCCACCAATTTTCCTAAGATCAGCTTGCAACATATAGAAGTTTGCTGGAGTGAAGACGTGAGAAGCAGCTATCTCAAGTTCCCTCGAGCTAGTAACTGGCACCGGTAAACTCTGTGAGGCCGTGCAATCATCTCGTGCCTCATTCTCACGGATACGTACAACGGCGTTCTCATAGTGCAAAATCATATCCACCAGGGTCATTTCACCGTCTAGGTGGAGGTGAAGGCATGAGTTTAGACTTTCACTCCTCTGGTTGCTTTTCATGCCAAGCCAAAAACCCTCTGTCAGATAAGCCGCGGCCCACAGTCTCCTCTTCTTATACATCCGTCTCAACCATGTTACTGTTTTTTCCGACTGCCATCTTTTGGAAAACGCGTGCCATCTCTCCTCAAACGTGGCCGTGGACGTGCTGTAGTACAGAAGAGTTCGGAACTCCTTCAAGGACTTGTGACTGAGGTGAATCTTCATATTTTTTCTATATGCCACGTACATATACGGTGCCACACGTCTGGCAAGACTTGGCGAATTGCCTTGATCATCGCAGCGTCGGCATCCGTGATAACACTCATAGGCATCTTTTGACACATGGACCTCAAAAAAGTCTCCAGCAGCCACACATATGTCTCTTCGGTCTCGTCCGAAACTATGGCACAAGCAAAAACAGTGGTCTTCCGGTGATTGTTAAGACCAACAAAGGGTATGAATGGCATACCATACCGGTTCATCTTGTACGTGCTGTCAAATACAAGCACGTCGCCGAAGTCCTCATAGTCATGACGAGACTGGGAGTCACACCAGAACATCCTATTCATATGTCCTTCCTTGTCTAGCTTGTACTCGAAAAAGAAGCTAGGATCCCTCTGTTTCCTACTGACCATGATGCCTATGACTGTGGCAGCATCACCTTTTGAAAGCAGCTTCCTCTTCTCCCTGGCGCAAAGGTTGTATATTTCACGCCTGGTAAAACCAACACCGCCGTACCATACATGTTTGCTGATGAAGCAATCCATCATGTCGTGAATTCTAATCCCTGCAGCTCCCATGGACATTATCTCATGCTTCTGGTACTCTTTGATTTTTCTGTGGGACCAAAGAAAAGGTACCTCGTCCGGTCCTGCCAAGATATGGCTATGCTTGTCCTCAAAACTATCAACATACCAAACCCCACGCTTTTGGTCAAGCTTCACGGTCAGGTGCGCTTCGCAGTGGCAGCGTGTCTCGGGTCTGAGCCTACGGCTGTGTCCTTCCTCGGTTAGCAACCTGCTGTCACGTTTTCCTTGTCTGGAACAAACAAACCGCCTATAACGCATATGACGTGACTCGGTTTTGCTATACCTGACCCTATTCTTTCTAATGCTGAAACCATTATCTCTAGCATAGCTGTTGTAGAAATCATACGCAGCCTCGTGAGACGTAAAAGTCATTTGTATTATCTGCATGAACATATCCCTCTTATCATCTGCACTAGCAGTATCTTGGACATTCTTTTTACCCTCAACTTCTGTCACCTACACAATCATAACATAGCCATGAAAACAGTTTTCTATGGTATAACATTACTTCCATACAACATTGATTACATACATACCTCACTCATGATGACCGACGATTGCGACTCCCCAGAATCAGATGCAGCTAATGATTCGACATCAAGGCCTGTCTCCGCGTCGGATTCACCGTAATAGTCGTACGCATTATGACATTCGGAAATGAGCTGAAAAATATAACACAAATACATAAGTACTTATCATATAATATTCCAGGATTAATTCAATTTGCATGCATGCCAACAAAAAATTCCACTTCCATACCTGACTAATGTAATCTTCATTCGAGATCTCCGAGTTGTTTTCCTCACCATCATCATGCTCATTGTTTTCCTGACCATCATCATGTTCATCCATCTATAAATTTTCAAAATATAATATTGTCGGATGCCACCAAAAAATTACAACATGATAATGCCACTCACATTAAGATCTTCCAATACGTTCCCATTCTCTGACCTATCTCCACGATCTGAATTTTCATCATCTGACCAATCTTCTATCCAGTCTTTCATCAGTTCTCCAAACTCCATGTCATACATCATATCAGTTAACTCATCTTCCGCCATTTCCTACAACAATTAATATGTATCATCACATGTGCAAACATTATCAATGCTGACATATACAACACCTAGCGCACGATCACGGATGTTAAATAAACTACACCAACCGGAGAGCGCCCCAACCGAAGGCGTTCAGATCGTGCACACAACCGACGCCAACGACCTCTGATCGCCCATGGATCCTCCCCCCTCTCCACACCGAGCGGCGTTAAGGTACGTCCCACGAATCCAGTACGTGATCACTTTGGATCGCGAGAACCAGCGCTACCCATGATAACATGCGCCGCCAGATTCCTAGCCCACGGCACCAGTCGTGATTACTTTGGATCGCCGGATACCTAGGTAAGCCGCCGCATCAAATAACGGAGTCGTCGTGCACACAACCGACGGCAACCGATCGCTAGGTTAACCCTAGAAAGAAGAAACCCACTTTAGCCCGCGTGATCACTGTGTATATCACGACGAGCAGCACTACCAGAACAAGATCTGCGATGGCCTGGACCGCCAGAAATCTAGGTTGCCCGCCCCGCTAGGTTAACCACTACGACGAGAACAACGGCAATTCGTTTGATGCTGCCGCGAGCGAGACAAACGTGGGGAAACGGGATGCGGTACCTGCGAGCGCTGGAGGTTGACGACGGTGCCGCGCGCGCTCTCGGACGAGATCGCCGGCGATAAGATCGCTGCCGCCGATATTCCTAGAGAACCTCACCAGAATGATGGAGGAGCTGCGTGAATGATGGATCTGCGTGATTGATTGAGCTGTGTGATTGATGGATCGGCCGTCGGCAGGTCTTACCTGGTCGTGGGGTCGTGTCATCCTTTTTTTTCAGGATGTCACCGTATACATACGTATGGGTCATACGGGTTATACAGGGCTTGGATATGGGCTACGGGGCTTGGATATGGGCAGCGGCGGGCCGAAGAAAAAATAGATGACGGGGGTCAAGAATACCCCTAGGAAATTGAGTTAGGGGGTGCACCGGAGCAAGGCTCTCCGCCACCAGGAATGTGACGTTCACGAGTGCGATCAACTTGAAAGCAAATCTTATTTCTTCTTTTCAGTACGTAGTATTTTCCTTCTCTCTCTTTCGTTGACAGTGCAGAGGCGGCGGCTGCTCTTCTAGTGGCGGATCTGTCACGTGATGGAAAACGATGCCTTGCTTGTTGTTTTGTCCTTCTAGTGGCGGATATAAATATACTCCCTCTACCAGTTTTTGACAGTGCTGTATAGTCTTTTTTTTGCCAAAATTTGTACTACAAGACTGGCTAGAATAACCAACTTTTCTATGGGGAAAACGTAGGATTCATACTCCGTAAATTTGTAGGGAAAATGTATTTAGTACATACTATATATATATACTACTAAAAGGAAAGAATTTACAATAAGAAGATAGACCAAGTGATCTTTCTTTAATTAAACGGTATATAGGTGAACTGATTTTTCTTTTTCTTTTTTGGCTTAAATGGAAGCATCAATCCATGCTTGGGGGTCAGCGTACTTGTTTCGTTTTGACTGACCAGATGTTGCAAAGTAACACAAGTTTTGAGTAAATGGCGTGCCGCGTGCGTATAGACTATAGTATACAGTGGCAGCCCACGTTCGTTCGATCAATGAAAGAAAAGAGTGTAGACAACTAGGGCTGTCAGAGGCATCTTCCACAGTGAGTGATGCATTGCCATGTGCTGTGTGCATCGTATAGTACTCACTAAGTAGTATAGTTGCACAGTGTAGTGGAGTATTATACACTGTTTGTGTCCCGGCCACGCACGTGTATTTTTTCGGTCTCGCCGTTATTATTCCGGCCGGCAAAAAGGAGAGAAGAATAATGTGCCGATCATCGTTGATGCAGTGGATAAGACTGAAATAATCTACTGTATTTTGGTCCGTATGATGATATTTACTGACCATAATCTGATTGATTCTGATGGATGGATGCATGGATTGAAGGTGTTCGTGGTGGGGCACGACTGGGCGCCATCATCGCGTGGTACCTCTGCCTCTTCCGCCCGGACCGGGTGACGGCGCTCGTCAACACCAGCGTCGCCTTCATGCGGCACGTCTTCATCCGCGCCGGCGCCGCCGCCGTCAAGACCACCGACTACTTCAACCAAGCCTACGGCCCTACCTACTACGTCTGCCGCTTCCAGGTCTCTTCTTCATCTCCTCCTCTGTGCCATGCATGTCTCTCCTCTGGGCTAACCAACGAAGTTACACAGGAGCCCGGGGTGGCGGAGAAGGAGTTCGCGCCGGCGCACGCGAGGCACCTGATGACGCGGATCCTGAGCGACCGCTTCAGCGAGCGCGCGGCCGGCAAGGAGCCCAAGGACGGCGGCGACGACGCCGACGTGGCGCTCCCGCCGTGGCTCACGGAGGCGGACATCGACTACTTCGCCGCGGCCTTCGAGAAGACGGGCTTCACGGGCGCCATCAACTACTACCGCAACATGGACCGGAACTGGGAGCTGGCGGCGCCGTGGGCGGACGCCAAGGTGACGGTGCCGACCAAGTTCATCGTGGGGGACGGGGACCTGACGTACCACTACGCCGGGATCCAGGACTACCTGCACAAGGGCGGGCTCAAGGCGGACGTGCCGCTGCTGGAGGAGCTGGTCGTCGTCCCCGGCGCCGGCCACTTCATCCAGCAGGATCGGGCGCAGGAGGTCAGCGACCACATCCACGACTTCATCGCCAAGTTCTAAAGAACAGCTGAAAAGGATAACGCATCCATGCATCATGTTTTCAGTAGATCTGTGGATCGTTGGACGTGTGCTGTCAGTTTGATCATCGATCGCTTCGTACTTTCCTTGCTTGTTCGTTGGCATGTCGATTCATCTCATCAGTTAAGAGTACCGTGGATAATAACTGCTCTGCTCGATCGACGGACCTGTGTCTGTGTATGCCCATGCGTATGCATAGTCCCGTCACTATTCTTTTTCTCTTCTCTTTTTCTAATAAAAGGGCAAACACCATATACTAAGCTTAGCAGTACATAAAACACCTTACATAAACCGTGCCGGAGTAATCATTTTTTAGGGTGCGGGAGTCTTCTTCCTCATGCTTATGAACCTCTGTCTTGACGAAGTGAACTTGTTGAAACTCAGAAACTTGTAGAAGCAGCGGTGAAAAAGTCGTCGATATAGACCATCTGCATAGCGGATTGCTATCCCCGAGAAAACCCGTATAATGCGCCACGTCCGGCCAGACTGATTTGAGGAATACAACTCTCACATGCACCCTAATGAAGCTGAATCTGGCCAACCATTGTCGGTCGAAACGAGCCGGTAAACCAAGACGCAAAAATGCTAAAACCACGGGCCTATTACAGGAGTTTTAGGGTCCTTTCACTAATTCTCTCCACACACACCCCTCTGAATTTTACCAATCACAACTTGCCAAGCCAAAATCACTCCGTAAAATCCCCATAAAATTTTGGGGTGTAGCGTTACTCACCAAGATGCATAGCCACGCCATCCACCCTGTAGGACAACGCCAACGAGACTAACTTGTAGAAGAAAACCCAAGAACCATATCTGAGGACGCACCATCCCCCACACGCCTCTCAACATGCGACGAAGCTCCTTCAAAACGAGGACGAGACGGGAAGACTTATTCCATGTTGACGGCGATCCCATGGCCTCCCAACCAAGGATTGTGGATCAAAATCTAATCTAAATACCTCACCCCACCATCACCGGTTAGAAAACTAGTGGTCCCTGCTCCCTCCCATCACCAAAATGATTGACGGGGGGAGGGGGCCATGATCTCTCTAGGATGGAGGTAGATCAGCAGCACTGGCTTGCTCTTAACGGATTGCGGAAGGGTCATGTCAAAATGGAACAAAGAATGATGCGTTTAATTCATAACACGCGACATGAAAGTGAAAGTTTGATTTTCAGTGTGAAAATTGTAGGATGGCTAATATCATTTTTGTATTGTACTGATCTGAGCCTCATATGGGCTAGTACGACCCATAGTGAATTTTCGGTATATATAGAAGTACATTGTGAAGGAGAAAGACTTGGAGTATAGGGCAAGTCGTACATGTTTAACTTATTCTATCTCTAACTCTCTTATCTCTATCTTAAACACAGTTGTACTTCTAACATTCCCAACATCTGAATAGCAGGATTGCTGGCCTGGAGAAAACACATATAATGCCCCAGATCCGGTAAGATTGATTCGAGGAACACATTGTAGTCGGGGCACCAAGACACATAGTCGTGCCATCCACTCTACAGGGCAGCACTAACGAGGCAAACTTACAAAAGAAAACCCTTGACTCAGAGAACCAGATGTGAGGGCACACTACCCTCCACATGCCTCTCAACAATGTGAGGAACCACCATCGAAACATGGGATGGGAAGATTTATTCCATGCCGACAATGACACCATCGCCTCACTACTGGCGAGTGGGGTTCAAAATCCGAACTAAAAATCTCACCCTACCATCGTCGGTTCAAAAATTGGGGGTACCCGCCCCTCCAATCACTAGAACGGCTGACGGGGGAAGGGGGCCATGATCTCTCTTGGATGGAGGTAGATCAGAAGCACCAGCCTTCCTCCTAAGGTATTGCAGAAGGTAGTAACATCAAAATTGAACAAAATGACGCGTTTCATTCGTAACACGCTGAAAGATCGAGGATGTCGCCTAGAGGGGGGGGGGTGAATAGGCGCTTTAAAATAATTACGGTTTAGGCTTGAACAAATGCGGAATAAACCTAGCGGTTAATTTGTCAAGAACAAAACCTACAACAACTAGGCTCACCTATGTGCACCAACAACTTATGCTAAGCAAGATAAACAACTAAGTGATAGCAAGATATATGACAAGAAACGATATGGCTATCACAAAGTAAAGTGCATAAGTAAAGGGCTCGGGTAAGAAATAACCGAGGCACGCAGAGACGATGATGTATCCCGAAGTTCACACCCTTGCGGATGCTAATCTCTGTTTGAAGCGGTGTGGAGGCACAATGCTCCCCAAGAAGCCAATAGGGCAACCGTAATCTCCTCACGCCCTCGCACAATGCAAGATGCCGTGATTCCAGTAAGGGACCCTTGAGGGCGGTCACCGAACCCGTACAAATGGCAACGCTTGGGGGCTGTCACCGAACCCGTACACTTTGGCAACCCTTGGGGGCGGTCATCGGAACCCGTCAAATTGCTCGGGGTGATCTCCACAACCTAATTGGAGACCCCGATGCTTGCCCGGAACTTTACACCACAATGATTGAGCTCCGAACACCACAAACCGTCTAGGGCACCCAAGCACCCAAGAGGAACAAGCTCAAGGGTACCAAGCACCCAAGAGTAATAAGATTCTCAACTTGTAACTTCCACGTATCACCGTGGAGAACTCAAACCGATGCACCAAATGCAATGGCAACGGCACACGGAGTGCCTAAGTCCTTCTCTCGCAAATCCCACCAAAGCAACTAACGGTAGGGAGGAAAATGAAACGAAGAATGAAGAAGAGAACACGAAGAACTCCAAGATCTAGATCCAAGGGGTTCCCCTCACTTTGAGGAGAAAGTGATTGGTGGAAACTTAGATCTAGATTTCCTCTCTCTTTTCCCCAAAAAACTAGCAAGAATCCATGGAGGGATTGAGAGATAGCAAGCTCGAAGAAGGTCAACAATGGGGGAAGAACACGAGCTTAAAGGATATGGTTCATTGGGGAAGAAGACCCCCTTTTATAGGTGGGGAAAAATCCAGCCGTTATGCTCACAGCCCGCACAAAGCGGTACTACCGCTCGTCCTCACGGTACTACCACTAGGGGTAGCGGTACTACCTCAAAGGGTAGCGGTACTACTGCTTGCGCGGTACTAAAAAAATACATCGGTGCCTACCACCGCTGGACTTGAGACGAGTTTTTGGTCCGGAGCGGAAGTAGCCACTGAAGTAGCCGCGGTAGTACCGCTCCCAATAGCGGTAGTAAAAAATTACATCCCCTCCAAGCGGTAGTACCGCTGCAGCTTTTTTAAGGACACCAAAACTGACACAACTTCTGCAAACGGACTCTGAATTCAACGAAACCAAGTTTGTTGGAAAGCTAGAGACAAGGGCTAACACAATCTTGATAGAAATAACAATAAGAAGGAAATTAAAAAAGGCACATAAGAAAATGGTGAGAACCCTTTGTGGGTGTCAAAATCGGCCGATCTCGGGTAGGCTGTCCCGAACTGTGCATCCGAGGATCAAAGGAGACAAAGGGGACACGATGTTTACCCAGGTTCGGGCCCTCTTAATGGAGGTAAAACCCAACTTCCTGCTTGATTGACTTTGATGAGTATAGGGGTTACAATAATTGATCTACCTCGAGATCATAATGGCTAAACCTTAGATGTTTAGCCTATATGAATTCTGATAGCATCTACAAACTAAACCCTCCGGTTTATATAGACACCGGAGGGGCCTAGGGTTGTACAGAATCGGTTTACAGAAGAAGGAAACTATACATCCGGACGCCAATCTTGCCATCCACGCAAAGGAGAGTCCTATCCAGACACGGGGGAAAGTCTTCTATCTTGTATCTTCACGGCCCATCAGTCCGGCCCATAACACTCAGCCCGGACACCCGTGGACGCCTTAATCCAAGACTCCCTCAATAGCCCCCGAACCGGTCTTCAATGATGATGTGTTCGGTGCGTAGATTGTCTTCGGCATTGCAAGGCGGGTTCCTCCTCCGAATACTTCAAAGCAATCTTGTGAATAAAAGTACTGTATCCGGCTCTATATACAAGTCACAACCCTCAACCACGAAGGCAAAAATACTTCATCAAAATATGGTTTGTCAACTGACAACTTTTTTGGTGAGACGTCACGTCTGGCCTCTTTATCATTTCGAACCGTTTTTTGGACTCCCGCTTCGCGTTTCGAGGTGCGGCCTCCACTGACACGTCTTGTCAAAACAGATATCGTGTCCACTTATTGCGGGATCCTCATCAATACGGGTTTGGGTAATCCAACTGTGCCATTTCGCACGACCCCTTGGGAACAGGCGAGTTTTAAGGCTTGAGGGGGGAGGGCGCTTGATATTCACTGCCTATATAAGTGGATAAAAGTCCATCTTTTTACCCCACGCCTTCTTCCTTCCTCTACTTTCCCATCATCGAGCTCCAGCGCCCAAGCTTCAATCTTTCCCACCGCCACCAACCGCTCCAGCCATGTCCGGATCCGGCTCACAGGGCAAGTGGGTGGCCTCCTCCATCACGGAGAAGGACGTCAAGGAGCTCCGGGAGGCGGGGTACCTGACTGCGGACGTTGCGCACATGCTCCCTGCCAAGAAGCAAGTCATCCCCACTCCGGAGCCCGGCGAAAGGCTTGTGTTCATCCCCCACGGGCTAGGGTTTCCCCTCCACCCCTGTAACACCCCGGTGTAATGATGCTACAGTAATCCCTGAGATCAAGCTAATCATTTTGCTATAACAGTGCTTGGTCACTTTGATCAATATTCCTTTCCCAATTCCAGTTGAATTCAATTTGAATTTATGTGTGAAATTCAAAAATGCTCAGACATGAAAACTAAAATGTTCATCATGTGCCAAATAATCAACAACTAATATTGGTGGTGAACCAACATTTTTTTGCAAAGGGTTTGAGTGGCCTAAACCACTTAAAGCAGTGACCTAAGCAATAAATTAAATGCCTTTTTAATTTATAAAATTGGCAAACTACTTCAAATTTCTCACAATATTTTTGGGGCAGTGCACTTTAATTCTTGGAATTGTTTTGGCCAGTGGCATAATTTTGCAAGTCATTAGTGGCTAAAAAAATGCAAAAGCTCCTAAAAAAATAGAAAAAGGGAACCCCCTGCCCCTGGGCCTAAGGCCACATAGACAGGCCCAGTTCCCCTCCCTGGTCGCTCTCCTTTCCCTTCTGTTCCCTCGGTGCGCGCCGCTACAGGGGCTCGTCGCCGCCCGACCACCTCGCCGTCCCCGCCGAACGGGATAAGGTCTCCACCGCCCCGACGCCTCGGCCCCCTCGCCTCCCACTCGTCTGCCACCCCACTCACCTCGCCCCTCGCTCTCCAGATCCCCTTCTCTCTCCCTCTCCCTCTCCTTCGTTTGGAGAGGAGGCCGACGCGGTCGCTGCCGTGCCTCGCCCGTCCTCGCGGCTATCGACCTCGCCGCGCCTCGCCAACGTGTCGGGGAGCTCCGCCATCGTCCTCTCCATCGACCGGTGGCCTCAGCTAGAGTTGGGGAGCACCGAAGCGCCGGATCCATTTTCGTCCACGTCTCCGGTCCTCGCCGCCCTTCTTCGGCTCCGACGACGTCTCTACAGCTCCTAAACCACCACGGGCCATCGTGTGAGCCACTCGGTGAGCCTCTCTTCCTCCCTCATCTCTCTGGCCGTCCTCGCATGCGCGCTAGCTACTTTCCCCACGCGCGCCCGAACGTAGCGCCGCGGAGCTCGTCGCCGGCGAGTCTCCGGTGACCAAATGGTCACGGGCGTATGCCCGTTAGCCTCACCGCGTCGCGCAGCATGCGCCTAGCCCTTTCGCCTGAGCTGTAGCGCGCCGTAGCTCCTTTTCTACTGTCGACCGTAGCCACTCCGCCTCGGACCTCGTCGCCGGCGACATTTCCGGCCAGGTCCGGCGATGCCACCACCACCACTCGACGCGCGGTCGAGTGGCCGTTTGAACGCGCCTAGCCGCACCTCTTTCCGTGCCCCGTACGCGTTTTCCGTCCGTCTCCGGCATTCGGCCGCCGCGGATGGCCTCGCCGGCGTTACTCCGGCGTGGGCGCTGACCTGGCACCGGCAGGGCCCGCCTCTGGGTCGCTGCCCGTGGGCCCCCTGGACCCAGTTGACCACGTTGACCGTGGTCAACTATGCTGACTGGGCACTCAATGCCACTGACACACGGCCCCCCCGCCTAATTAACCTAATTAAAACATTTTACTAAATAAAAATAATTAGCTAAACTAATTAGTCACTGACATGTGGGGCCCAACTGCTAATTAACCCCTGTTCAATTAAAATAACCCACTGTTAACCCTCTGTCTATGACATATGGGACCCACTGGTCAGTTTGACCAGTCAGCGGGTCTGTTGACCTGCTGATGTCATGCTGACACTCTGCTGATGTCATAATTCCTTTTCTGTTAATATAAATAAATCCAGAAAATGGTTTAATCTTTAAAAATTCATATAAATTAAACCGTAACTCGGATGAAAATGTTTTCTACATGAAAGTTGCTCAGAAAAATCCAATGAATCCGAGTACGCGGTCCGTTCATCTGTCACATGCCCCTAGCATGCTGAACATGGAACATTCCCCCTCCGGTCATCTGTTTGATACAGGTCCGAAACCGGGAATGCATTCCCGGTTGAATTCCCCCTTCACCTTTATCGTGTAGCCATACATTAGGTCACATCCGGCACATCTTATTGCCATGTTATGCTTTGTGGTGCTATGTTTGCTTTATATTTACTGTTTCTTCCCCCTCTTCTCTCCGGTAGACCCCCGAGACCGATGTTGCCCCTGTGATCGACTACGTCACCGACGACCCCTCCTTGCCAGAGCAACAAGGCAAGCCCCCCTTTGATCATCCCGATATCGCCAATTCCATTCTCTCATCCTTGCATTAGATTTTCCTACTGTTATTGTTTGCTCCTATTCTGATGCATGGCCTGCTTTTGTAACCTGCTCATTATACGTTACCTACTTATCCTAAACTGCTTAGTATAGGTTGGTTAGTGATCCATCAGTGACCCACCTTGTCCTTGTTGCCCTTGCTTCATCATCGAAGAACCGATCAACGGGATCGAAGACCAGGCCCTGGCACTGCACATCACTTTCCCCTTAGTTGCTCGACACTACTAGGTTACTATCGAGTGCCGAGGGTGAGACCTCCACAGCACTTCTGATGTTAACCCTGTAGTGTAGCTATTTGGTCGTGGTCACCGAGGGTGATTCCGCCTTAACCACTTCCGATACGACTCTGTCGTGCAACCCCTCAAGTGTGAACCTCGGGGGTGGTTCCTCTTACGTTCACCTTCATTATTACATCAAGTGGAATTCACCGGGGGTGATTCCTCGGGTTTTCCCCTTGATGTTTGGGCACACAGTTACTATGGTTACTATGATTTTTACACTGAACCATGTTACTAAAGACGGGTCGGCCCTGAGGGGTACCCACGCGAGCTTAATTGCGAGTGATGTGGAGACGGGGTGACCTGGAGGGTGCCCGCGAGATAATTACGAGGCGTGGCCGGGCATTCCTAGCCCTTGCCGCAAGTCCTCGAGACGGGGCAACGGGGTCACATCTTTCGTGAGTCTCTGCTTGTTACCGCGCGTTCCTAATCCACTACGATTTGGATATTTGATCCGAGGGGCCTCTAGCCTGATAGCACTAACCATCATGTGGGCATAGTATGGGCGTTCTGCGTCGTATGCATCAGCCGAATCTTAATAGACGTCAGCGACTGAGCGGCGCGCGCCGGGTTGGACTGGTAAGCTCCTACCTTTTTAAGGAGGTAGCTAGGTCTGCTCATTGGCCGCCCTCACAACGTGCAGGAGTTCCCGGGGAGATGGCCCATGACCCCTGGGGGCATAGGTTTAGTCCGGCATGCTTGACCTCTCTATTAAGCCTAGGTCGGGTTGCGGCGTATTGTTTGACCGAGGCCGGGCATGACCCAGGAAAGTGTGTCCGGCCGGAGTTAATCGAGCGTGGTGGGTAAGTTGGTGCACCCCTGCAGGGAAGAAAACATCTATCGATAGCATGTCCTACGGTAACGGACACTTGGATTTGTATCCCGATCGATACAACTAGAACTGGATACTTGTCATGAGTAATGGATTGTGATGATAACTGCATAGTATGGCTCTGGGATTGCTTTCTCGCAGGGAGTCGAGAAAGGATCTCTGGCCGAGGTTGATAACACTACTACTACTTTACTTTATGCTACTCTACTCCCTCCTGTTGCTGCAAGATGGTGGTTTCCAGAAGATGCTAGTCTTTGATAGGACTAGGCTTTCCCCTTCTCTTCTAGCATTCTGCAGTCCAGTCCACAGATACAACCCATTTCATTGATACCGATGCATATGTAGTGTAGATCCTTGCTTGTGAGTACTTTGGATGAGTACTCACGGTTGCTTTGCTCCCCCTTTTCCCCCTTTCTTGTTCTTTCCGGTTGATGCAACCAGATGTCGGAGCCCAGGAGTCAGATGCCACCGCCGATGCTTACTACTATGTGGAGACCGCCGACAACCAGGAGTAGTTAGGAGGCTCCCAGGTAGGAGGCCTTGACTTTTCGATCGTTGCTACTTTTGTGCCAGCCTTCTTAAGGCAAACTTGTCTAACTCATGTCTGTACTCAGATATTGTTGCTTCCGCTGACTCTTGTGTATTCGAGCTTATGTATTCGAGCCCTCGAGGCCCCTGGCTTGTAATATAAAGCTTGTATTATTTTAATTTGTGTCTAGAGTTGTGTTGTGATATCTTCCCGTGAGTCCTTGATCTTGATCGTACACATTTGCGTGTATGATTAGTGTACGATTGAATCGGGGGCGTCACAACCCCTTTGTCCGCGGCCTCATGTTCTACTACGAGCTAGATTTCCATGATCTAGCCCCAAATTCTTTCCTCCACATCTCGGCGTTTATCCTCGTGTGCGAGGCGCTACTCCGCATCCCCCCACACTCCGGCCTCTGGCTAAAAGTCTTCAATATGAAGGCGAAGGTGGTCGACGGGCAGCATGCGGACTGCGGCGGCGCCATGGTGAGCAAACTCCCCAACACGACTTGGCGTAAAGGGGCTTTCGTGGAGACCGTCAAGGTGTGGCAACAGGAGTGGTTCTACATCACCGAACCCCGCGGCACCAGATGGGCGGCCACTCCTGAGTTCAGATCCGGGCCCCCTATGGGACTTGCGTCGTGGACCAACAAGGGTAGAGACTGGGGGTCGACCGATGAAGTGATGATGCTGCAGAAGCGCATCAAATATGACAGGCAAGAACACCAGTCTCACCGACGTGATTCAGGTGATGCTCTTCCGGCGAATACTCCCCTGCCAACGCCGGCCTCTCCATATGTGGGAGTTCAATCCGGAAGGTCCCCGGACCCTGCAGCGCTTCTTCAGCACAATGCATGAAGAGATCTGGAAGCTGCTCTTCAAGGCCCGGAAGACGTGGCCGAAGAAGACGGAGGACATCGGCCTCGACAGCGCGAATCCGGCCACTCCGGTAAGTATTTTATTTCCGAACATAATTTCGGTTCATAAATCAAAGGGTATACTGAGATTTCCATTCCTCATTCAGGGCTGGACAGCGAAGGTGGAGCGGATCAAGTGTCCGGCTCCGCTACCTGAAGACCCAGCCACTCCTCTGCTAACGAGGATGTTGGTCTCGGCACCGTATCAGGCGCCAGAGAAGAAGGCCAAGAAGAAGAGCAAGGAGGCCAAGGGTGGCCTCCGCCGTAAAGGTACTTCGGACGCAGTGTCCGGAGACACCGAAGCTCTCTCCTCCCACGAGGGAGATGAAGATGAAGAGGAGAAGGTGGCCGAAAGAAATTTTCCCCTCAGGGGGAGGAAGAAGAAGAGAGCAGCCTCCGCCGACCCAGAGGAGGGGGCGTCCAAGAGGGAGAAGATAACCCTGTTGGACGGTTTGGACACAGATGCTGAACAGACGCCGAAGAAGCGCCCCAGGGAAAACCCCTGGCCACATCGTAAGTACCAAAGGATACTTTACAGATATCCGGTCTTTTATGATTGTAATATAACATATTATGTTGTGTGTTTCAGTCCGGCCCGCGACCTCCCCCAACCATCGTCATCTGAGGGGAATTCGCTGGTGCCAGAGATGGTGGAGAGCGAAATGCCTCCGCGAGCCTCTCCGCCAACCACTGTGGATGACACTGAGGTATTGTCCAGAAGGGCCTCTCCGGGCCACGGAGAGGTGAGGGAGGCCGCCAAGACGGCGCCAGAGGGTGATGCCTGGGCTGCCGAGAACATGGGGGCGCGACCCCATGGAGACCGACGGTGGGGGCCTTGACCAGTCCGGCCCCCAGCCGAACACTATTCCAGAGACCCATATGGCTCCGGAATCAAGCAAGCAACCCCCTTCGAAGGAGGGGGGAGCGCCAACTCCAGCGGTGACTGTCAGTGTCAAAACCGGCGGATCTCGGGTAGGGGGTCCCGAACTGTGCATCTAAGGTTGATGGTAATAGGAGACGAGGGACACGATGTTTACCCAGGTTTGGGCCCTCTTGATGGAGGTAATACCCTACTTCTTGCTTGATTGATCTTGATGAATACGAGGATTACAAGAGTTGATCTACCACGAGATCGTAATGGCTAAACCCTAGAAGTCTAGCCTGTATGATTATGATTATCTCTACTAACTAAACCCTCCGGTTTATATAGACACCGGAAGGGCCTAGGGTTGTATAGAGTTGGTTTACAGAGGAAGGAATCTTCATATCCGAACGCCAAGCTTGCCATCCACGCAAAGGAGAGTCCCATCCGGACACGGGAGGAAGTCTTCTATCTTGTATCTTCATGGCCCATCAGTCCGGCCCACGTCACATAGCCCGGACGCCCGGGGACCCCTTAGTCCAGGACTCCCTCAGTAGCCCCTGAACCAGGCTTCAATGACGATGTGTCCGATGCACAGATTGTCTTCGGCATTGCAAGGCGGGTTCCTCCTCCGAATACTTCAAAGTAATCCTCGAAACAGAAAACATGTCCAGCTCTGCAACACAAAATCCACATACAGCCGCGAAGAGTATAATATTTAACAAGTCCCATCTACTGATATCTTTTGTAGTGAGGTGCCATGTCTCTGCACGGTCATTATTTCGAACCGTTTTCTAGCCTCCCTCTCCATGTTTCGAGGTGCGATTTCCATTGGCATGTCTTGTCGAAGCATCATTGTGTCCCCTTATCACTGGATCCTCATTAATATGGGCGCGGGTAATCCAACCGTGTTCGTTGGCGATCCCTTGGGAATAGGCAAGCCTTAAGGCCCGTGAGGAGGCGTTTGATATTCCTTCGACTTTATAAAGGGGCATAGATCCGTCCTTCTCCCCCCGCGCCTGCCTCTTCCTCAATCTTCCCAACCCCAGGCTCCAACGCCCAGGATTCGATTTCTTCCATTGCTACCAGGCCCTCTAGTTATGTCTGGATCCATCTCCCCAGGTAGGTGGGCAGCCTCCTCGGTCACCGAGGAGGATATCGTGAAGCTTCGGAAGGCGAGGTACCTGACTGCGGATATCCCCCACAGGCTCCCTACTAAAGGGCAGGTCATCCCCACACCAAAATCCGGCGAGAGGCTTGTATTCATCTCCCACTTCCTCCGCGGGCTAGGGTTTGCACTTCACCCCTTCGTTCGCGGCCTCATGTTCTATCATGGGCTAGATTTTCACGATCTAGCTCTGGACCCTTTTCTTCACATCTCGGCGTTCGTCGTCTTGTGCGAAGCCTTTCTCCGCACCCCCCACACGTCGGTCTATGGCTCAAGACTTTTAATGTGAAGCCGGAGGTAGTTAACGGGGAACAAGCGGAGTGCGGCGGTGCTGGTGAGCAAGCTTGCCAATACTACCTGGCCAAAAGCTACCTTCACGGAAGCCTCCAACTTATGGCAGCAGGAGTGGTTCTAATCACCGAACCCCGCTGCACTAAATGGGCCGCCGCACTAGTGTTCCGATCTGGCCCTCCATTGCGGCTCGCATCATGGATAACTAAGGGGCTAGACTGGGGATCAGCTGATGAAGTATAGACGCTGCAAAGTCGTATCCGGAGTATCCTCGAAAGGGATGTTGGTCTTATCAACATGATCCAAGTGATGTTAGTCCGCCGGATCCTCCTGTGCCAGCAACGGCCTCTCCGTATGTGGGAGTTTAATCCGGAAGGACCGCGGACCCTTCAGCAATTCTTCGGCACAACGCACGAAGGGATGTGGAAACTATTCTTCAAGACTCGAAAGCAGTGGCCGGACACATCAAAGGACGTCGGTCTCGACTGCAACCATCCGGATACTTCGGTAAGCACCCAATTTCTGACCGCAACTCGGTTGATTATCCCATAGCGATGTACTCAGAGTTTTCTCTTTGACCAGTGCTGGATAAAGAAGGCAGAATGGATTAGGTGTTCAGCTCCACTTCCCGAAGACTCGGCCGATCCTGTGTTGACGAGGATGCTGGTCCCGGCGCCGTATGAGGGAAAGAAGAGGAGCGAAGAGGCCGAAAGCGGCCTCCGCTTTGCAGGTATGTCGGACACTATGTCCAGGGAGGCTGAAGCTTCATCTCCGAAAGACGAAGGGGAAGGAGAAGGTGACATCCCTTCCCCTCATGGGAGGAAAAGGACTGCATCCGAAGACTTGGAGGTGGAAGCGCCCAAGAGAGGGAAGGTATCCCTTCCATATGGCTCTGGTCCCGAAGTCGTCGCAAGGCACCACTCTAGGGACAAGCCCCTTGCCGAATCGTAAGTGAACAAGGATGCTCCAGACATATCCCATTCTTTTTGGGTTGCAGGTGTAACATTTAAACTATATGCTTGCAGTTCGACCCACAGTCCACCCCGACAGTCCTCCTCATCAGGGGACTTAACTCCTGGGATGATGGAAAGCGAGACGCCTTCTCATGCTTCCACGCCTCTTAGGGTGGACGACTTCAAGGTGTCATCTTGGAGAATCTCCCCTGACCATCAAGCGGCATGGGGGATGATGAAAACAACGCCCGAGGGTGGTACTTCGATCATCAAGGGTCCAGGGGGCACAGCCCCTATGGGGGGCAGTAAAGATGACTCCAAGGTCAAGCAGGCGTACCCCTTTGAAGGGAGTGCATATTCCCGCAGCAGACTCCAGGAATCCGGAGGTGCCGGATACTCTGATGGGTACATTACAAAGTATGTCCATCTCAGAGGAACATCGTACCTTAATGGGTATGGTAGTTGAAAGGGTTCTGTCCGCGAGAAGCGGATAGAATGAAGCTTTCATGAGCCTGTTGAGAGGCTTCGAGGTATGCAATGTAATAGCTTAACTATTTTTTCATGCACAATGCGGCTGTGTATAGATAGTAAGCCCTAATGCTCTGGTCAGCTTCCACAGGGAGGCGATCAGAGGATCAAAAAGATATGCTTAGGAAATAACCTAATTAATTTGAACACATGCTGTTACGTCCATGGTGAGCGCCCAAGCTACGGAAGTTGCAGATGTAAAGAAGAAACTTGAGTTAGCGGATGAGGACCTCACTCTTATTAACAGGCAGCTCGACGAGGCACAAGGTATGTGTTGGGGCAGCTTGTTTATGCATGTATACTAGTATGAGCACGAGGCTGAAAATCATATACTGTGGCATGCATAACTGTAGATGGTGCTGCCGCGGTTGAGACCCTTCGGGCTGAACTTGCCCGGGGCAAGGAGCAGGCCAGAGTGAGCGACGCAGCTGCCAAGAACGCGTATGCGGATTTAAAGGCCGAACATGCCGCTCAGCGCCAATGCCAGGAGAGAATATCTACCATGGAGCGGGAGCTGAAGGATACCACTAGAAGATGCAAATCCCTCGAGGAGGATAACAAAGCCAAGGCAACGAAACTCGACAAAGCCTTACTAGAGGTGAAAGAAGCGCGATCCGAATATAGAGAGGCTCGAGAGGAGATCCGACAAACTGGGAACATAGCGCCTGGTATGCCCTTTATTTTACAAACTAAGTTCGGCGACCCAAAGTATGCTCAGCTTAACCAAATGTGGAGTTCTCCAGACGCGTTCTTGGATCTGCCGAAGAGTGTTTCCGACAGGGCGCAGTTCTTCCAAGCACAGGAAGGACGTGCTACGGAGAGGCTTTTCTGGTCGCAATTCAATGTGCCAAGGCGTCCGGCGCTGCTGAATGAACAGATGGCCCAGTGGGCCGAGCTACACAAGATGTCCGGAGCTGCCATGAAGGACGTCGTGGTTCGGCTATGGCCAGCCGAACCCGTTCCAAGCAGCTATTTTGGTTTGGTGCAGCGGCTTGTCGATGCAGTGACGCGTATTGACGCCGTCAAACAGTCGGTGTGCATAGAAGGTGCCTGGATGGTCTTCGCCCGCGTCAAGATGTACTGGGCAAAGATGAAGGCCACCGATGTTGCAACCAAGGGCCCGCCTGGAGGCAAAGACCATCGCACGCCGGAGCATTATTTGGAGGACGTCCTAGAGGGTGCCCGCTTGATAGAGAATCAGTGCTCGAAGGATATTATATTTGAATAAATGTACCAAAATTGTGAAAACAATATTATGATACGTTAAAGCTGTGTTATATACATTTGCCATTATTTCCTCCTGTGGGTCCGTTTCTTATAACCTGAAAGTTTGCCAGTCGTCGGCTTCGGCCCCCTCGCATATAATACAGGGGTGTTTGGAATAGCACCTGATCACTCTTAATCTAACGTCTTGGTCCGGAAAGGAGGTGTCAATGCGGCGAACTAGGCAATTGGACTATAGGGCTTTAACACCCGCACTTAGCCATAGGAGTTTTACGGTAGGTCTACGATGTACCCCCTCGTATGTACGCAGTTATTCGAATATGGTTGCGTTACATAGGTGACCAGAAAAACGGTCCTTCGTGTAATACGGAAGAAATCGCAAAAGATTCTGATAAGTCACCGAGTGGTTGACCAGCTCTCGCCGCATCATGACAGTCAGTTTTCGGCTTTCTCTACTGTGGTGTTTGACTAGGCGAACCGGAACCACAATCGCAGTAGTTCTCCCTTTACTACCCTAGCCGATAAGACGGAATGTAGGGTAGCAAGCACAGGAGCCGGGCAACCCAACTATTGACCAAAGACATTATTCGGAGCTGATGCATATAATGCCAAACTCGTGACGCCGAAGTATGCTATAGAGCTATTCAGAGTTTTTTGGCAACCCATATGTTGCCGTATCAAGCTCCTGCCGATTTGTGCCGAGGTGTCTGCGTGAAACAACCGAAGAAGCAAGGTACGCCTGTATGCGGAAAAGCAAATACTGAGGATTATGTTCACTAAAATCTGATTGATACGTCGAACGTAATCTTACAGATTATGACACCACCACCCCGGCCATTTTACGTGCCAGGGGTTGAGGGCTAAGAAAAAAAGGCTTTGTACAGGTTTCAAATAGAGTTTTTGGTCTACAAAAAATCTTTTGGACCTTCTGTCGCACGTCTGCGCCGCCCGTGCCTCCGCGAAAAGGCTTCCTTAGAGGGAACAGCCCCTAGCTATTTGTAGGAAAACCGGGCTCATAAGGAGTCCTTTCAGGTCCATAGGACGGACAGGTATTGGTTTGCCAAGGTATTTTGAGTGCATAATTATGTATGCGCGGTGCAAAGTCCGCGGGTGCAAGAGGCGAACGACGGAGCAGGAGCTGCTAATCCAGCTCCAAAATTGATCGGTCCTGTGTAGTAGAGGCCGGCGGTTTAATGACCGATGAGGTATGTGGCTTGAGGAGGCCGCTTTGTTCTACCTCTTGAGCACTGCGTTGGTTTTCCCTTGAAGAGGAAAGGGTGATGCAGCAAAGTAGCGTAAGTATTTCCCTCAGTTTTTGAAAACCAAGGTATCAATCCAGTAGGAGAATACATGCAAGTCGCCTCGTACCTACACAAACAAATAAGAACCTTGCAACCAACGCGATAAAGGGGCTGTCAATCCCTGCACGGCCACTTGCAAAAGTGAGATCTGATAGAGATAAAAAGATAAATATTTTTGGTATTTTTTATGATATAGATTGGAAAGTAAAGATAGCAAAATAAAATAGATCGGAAACTTATATGATGGAAAATAGACCCAGGGGCCATAGGTTTCACTAGTGGATTCTCTCGAGATAGCATAAGTATTACGGTGGGTGAACAAATTACTGTCGAGCAATTGATAGAAAAGTGCATAGTCATGAGAATATCTAGGCATGATCATGTATATAGGCATCACATCCGCGGCAAGTAGACCAAAACGATTCTGCATCTACTAGTATTACTCCACCCATCGACCGCTATCCAGCATGCATCTAGAGTATTAAGTTCATAAGAACAAAGTAACGCATGAAGCAAGATGACATGATGTAGAGGGGTAAACTCAAGCAATATGATATAAACCCCATCTTTTTATCCTCGATGGAAACAATACAATACGTGCCTTGCTGCCCCTGCTGTCACTGGGAAAGGACACCGCAAGATTGAACCCAAAGCTAAGCACTTGTCCCATTGCAAGAAAGATCAATCTAGTAGGCCAAACCAAAATGATAATTCGAAGAGACTTGCAAAGATAACAAATCATACATAAATGAATTCAGAGGAGATTCAAATATTGTTCATAGATAATCTTGATCATAAACCCACAATTCATCGGATCTCGACAAACACACCGCAAAAAGAACTACATCGAATAGATCTCCAAGAAGATCGAGGAGAACTTTGTATTAAGATCCAAAGAGAGAGAAGAAGCCATCTAGCTAATAACTATGGACCCGAAGGTCTGTGGTAAACTATTCACACATCATCGGAGAGGCTATGGTGTTGATGTAGAAGCCCTCCGTGATCTATTCCCCATCCAGCGGAGTGCTGGAAAAGGCCCCAAGATGGGATCTCATGGGTACAGAAGGTTGTGGCGGTGGAATTAGGGTTTCGTGGTGCTCTCGGATGTTTTCGACGTATATGAGTATATATAGGCGAAAGAAGTCGGTCAGGGGAGCCACAAGGGGCCCACGAGGGTGGGGGCGCGCCCTCCTACCTCGTGGCCTCCTCGTTTCTTTCTTGACGTCCACTCCAAGTCTCCTGGATTGCGTTTGTTCCAAAAATCACTCTCCCGAAGGTTTCATTCCGTTTGGATTCCGTTTGATATTCCTTTTCTGCGAAACACTGAAATAGGCAAAAAACAACAATTTGCACTGGGCCTTCGGTTAGTAGGTTAGTCCCAAAAATAATATAAAAGTACATGATTATCCCATTAAACATCCAAAACAAATAATATAATAACATGGAACAATAAAAATTATAGATACGTTGGAGACGTATCAAGCATCCCCAAGCTTAATTCCTGCTCGTCCTCGAGTAGGTAAATGATAAAAACAGAATTTTTGATGTGGAATGCTACCTAGCATAATTCTCAATGTAATTCTCTTTATTGTAGCATGAATGTTCAGATCCGAAAGATTCAAGATAAAAGTTTAATATTGACATAAAAATAATAATACTTCAAGCATATTAACAAAGCAATTATGTCTTCTCAAAATAACATGGCCAAAGAAAGTTATCCCTACAAAATCATATTGTCTGGCTATGCTCTATCTTCATCACACAAAATATTTAAATCATGCACAACCCCGATGACAAGCCAAGCAATTGTTTCATACTTTTGATGTTCTCAAACTTTTTCAATCTTCACGCAATACATGAGCGTGAGCCATGGACATAGCACTATATGTGGAATAGAAGGGTGGTTGTGGAGAAGAGAAAAAGGGAGAAGATAGTGTCACATCAACTAGGCATATCAACGGGCTATGGAGATGCCCATCAATAGATATCAATGTGAGTGAGTAGGGATTGCCATGCAAAGGATGCACTAGAGCTATAAGTGTATGAAAGCTCAATCAAAAGAAACTAAGTGGGTGTGCATCCAACTTGCTTGCTCACGAAGAGCTAGGGCAATTTGAGGAAGACCATCATTGTAATATACAAGCCAAGTTCTATAATGTAAAATTCCCACTAGTATATGAAAGTGACAACATAGGAGACTCTCTATCATAAAGATCATGGTGCTACTTTGAAGCACAAGTGTGGTAAAAGGATAGTAACATTGTCCCTTCTCTCCTTTTCTCTCATTTTTTTATTTTTTTATTTGGGCCTTTTCTCTTTTTTTATGGCCTCTTTTTTTTCCTTTTTTTCGTCTGGAGTCTCATCCCGACTTATGGGGGAATCATAGTCTCCATCATCCTTTCCTCACTTGGGACAATGCTCTAATAACGATGATCATCACACTTTTATTTACTTACAACTAAAAAAATTACAACTCAGTACTTAGAACAAAATATGACTCTATGTGAATGCCTCCGGCGGTGTACCGGGATATGCAATGAATCAAGAGTGACATGTATGAAAGAATTATAAAGGAGGCTTTGCCACAAATACGATGTCAACTACATGATCATGCAAAGCAATATGACAATGATGAAACGTGTGGTAACAACGGAACGTCGGTAAGTTGCATGGAAATATGTCTCGGAATGGCTATGGAAATGCCATAATAGGTAGGTATGGTGGATGCTTTGAGGAAGGTATATGGTGGTTGTATGATACCGGCGAAGGGTGTGCGGTATTAGAGAGGCTAGCAATGGTGGAAGGGTGAGAGTGCGTATAATCCATGGACTCAACATTAGTGATAAAGAACTCACATACTTATTGCAAAAATCTATTAGTTATCGAAACGAAGTACTACGCGCATGCTCCTAGGGGGATAGATTGGTAGGAAAAGACCATCGCTCGTCCCCGACCGCCACTCATAAGGAAGACAATAAATAAATAAATCATGCTCCGACTTCATCACATAACGGTTCACCATACGTGCATGCTATGGGAATCACAAACTTTAACACAAGTATTTCTAGAATTCGCAACTACTCAACTAGCATGACCCTAATATCACCATATTCATATCTCAAAACAATTATAAAGAATCAAACTTCTCATAGTATTCAATGCACTTTATATGATAGTTTTTATTATACCTATCTTGGATGCTCATCACTTTAGGACTAAGATTTTAACCAAAGCAAATTACCATGCTGTTCTATAAGACTCTCGAAATAATATAAGTGAAGCATGAGAGATCAATAATTTCTACAAAATAAAACCACCACCGTGCTCTAAAAGATATAAGCGAAGTACTAGAGCAAAATTATCTAGCTCAAAAGATATAAGTGAAGCACATAGAGTATTCTAATAAATTTCGATTCATGTGTGTCTCTCACAAAAGGTGTGTAAAGCAAGGATGATTGTGGTAAACTAAAAAGCAAAGACTCAAATCATACAAGACGCTCCAAGCAAAACACATATCATGTGGTGAATAAAAATATAGCCTCAAGTGAAGTTACCGATGGACGAAGACGAAAGAGGGGATGCCTTCTGGGGCATCCCCAAGCTTAGGCTTTTGGTTGTCCTTGAATTTTCCCTTGGGGTTCCTTGGGCATCCCCAAGCTTAGGCTCTTGCCACTTCTTATTCCATAATCCATCAAATCTTTACCCAAAACTTGAAAACTTCACAACACAAAACTCAACAGAAAATCTCATGAGCTCCGTTAGTGCAAGTAAACAAACCACCACAACAAAGTACTGTAATAAACTCATTATTTATTTATATTGGTGTTAAACTTACTGTATTCCAACTTCTCTATGGTTCATACCCCCCGATACTAGCCATAGATTCATCAAAATAAGCAAACAACACATGGAAAACAGAATCTGTCAAAAACAGAACAGTCTGTAGTAATCTGTACCAAACGCAAACTTCTGGAACTCCAAAAATTATACCGAAATAGGACGACCTATATTTTTTTATTGATCTACTTCAATTGGAATCAGTATTTTATCACTTTCTGGTGATTTTTAATAATTGTTTTCGTGAGCAGAAAGTTTCTGTCTTCTTCAGCAAGATCAAATAATTATCATCCAAGAAGATCCTATAGGTTTTACTTGGCACAAACACTAATTAAAACATAAAACCACATCTAACCAGAGGCTAGATCAATTATTTATTACTAAACAGAACCAAAAAGCAAGAAACAAAAATAAAATTGGGTTGCCTCCCAACAAGCGCTATCGTTTAACGCCCCTAGCTAGGCATTGAGATTTCGATGATGCTCACATGAAAGACAAGAATTGAAGCGCAAAGAGAGCATCATGAAACACGTGACAAACACATCTAAGTCTAACATACTTCCTATGCATATGCATCTTATAGGCAAACAAATTATCATAGCAAGCAAAAACTAACATATGCAAGGAAGTGGAAAGAAACAATAGCAGTCTCAACATAACGAGAGATAATTTTGTAACATGAAAATTTCTACAACCATATTTTCCTCTCTCATAATAATTACATGTGGGATCATAAGCAAATTCAACAAAATAGCTATCACAAAACATATTCTTAACACGATCCACATGTATGCAAAGTTGACACTCTTCCAAAATAGTGGGATTAACATTAACTAAAGTCATGACCTCTCCAAACCCACCTTTATCAAAAACTTCATAAGATTGAACATTCTCCAAATATGTGGGATCTAAAGTTGACACTCTTCCAAACCCACTTTCAATATTATTGGAAATACTATTATCAATCTCGTATTCATCATGGGGCTTAAATAAATTTTCAAGATCATAAGAAGAATCACCCCAATCATGATCATTGCAACAAACAGTAGACATAGCAAAATTAGCATCCCCAAGCTTAGGGTTTTGCATACTATTAGCACAATTGACATCAAGAGAATTTATAGCAATCATGCTTTTCATCGAAGGAACTATCATGTATGGGTGCAATAGCAACGATCTCATGTTTAACATAAGGAACTATAGCAAATTCGTCTTCATAAATATTGGCATCATGGCCACAAGAATAGCAATCATCATGTTCATCAAGGGGTATTTCAATCAAACCATCGGAATCATAATTATCTATAGATTCGTGCATATCATTATTCTTCCAAAGCAATGGTCATTCTCTCAATAAATTCCTTAACATAGGCATTATGAGCATAGTTTTCATGGCAATATTTAAGTATGTCGGAATTTTTAGATTTGTAGAGAGTAATATCATACTTTTCAATCAAAGAAGCAAATTCATGAGCACCCTTAAAAACGACAAATTCTTCAATTTGTTCGATATCATAGTAACTATAAACACCCTTTCCATAAGAAGATAAGATATCATTATCATTAAACTCACATTAGGTAGGGAAGGTGTTTTTTAGGGTTCTTAGAGCAACAAGTAAAATCATAAATTTCACAAAGATTCCAAGCATAGCAAAGCAAACTATTTATTTGATACCATAAGAGCTTCCCTTTTCAGACAAGCGATGACGGACAAAATGAGCATGCTCATCTAAAGATTTCCCATCAACTAGGCTAGTTGGGGTTTCAGCACGAGTGCATAAGGATCGAAGATGATCCAAGTAGAACACTTTAAGTGGATCCATATCAATAGATTGTTAGCAAGGAAAGATGCAAACAAATAGAAGGCACATGGAAACACAGGCAAAAAGATATACGGGAAGAAGGCAAAGAAAAGGTAAAGGTGAAGTGGGGGAGAGGAAAACGAGAGGCAAATGGCAAATAATGTAATGCGAGGGATAAGAGTTTGTGATGGGTACTTGGTATGTCTTGACTTGAGCGTAGATCTCCCCGGCAACGGCGCCAGAAATGGCTAGTTGCTGGGAGATCAAATCTTGACTTGACTTGGCGTAAGGCTCCCCAGCAACAGCGCCAGAAATCCTTCTTTCTACCTCTTGAGCACTGCGTTGGTTTTCTCTTGAAGAGGAAAGGGTGATGCAGCAAAGTAGCGTAAGTATTTCCCTCAGTCTTTGAGAACCAAGGTATCAATCCAGTAGGAGAATACACGCTAGTCGCCTCGTACCTACACAAACAAATAAGAACGTTGCAACCAACACGATAAAGGTGTTGTCAATCCCTTCACGGCCACTTGCAAAAGTGAGATCTGATATAGATAAAAAGATAAATATTTTTGGTATTTTTTATGATATAGATTGGAAGTAAAGATTGCAAAATAAAATAGATCGGAAACTTATATGATGGAAAATAGACCCGGGGGCCATAGGTTTCACTAGTGGCTTCTCTCGAGATAGCATAAGTATTACGGTGGGTGAACAAATTACTGTCGAGCAATTAATAGAAAAGTGCATAGTTATGAGAATATCTAGGCATGATCATGTATATAGGCATCACGTCCGTGACAAGTAGACCGAAACGATTCTGCATCTACTAGTATTACTCCACACATCGACCGCTATCCAACATGCATCTAGAGTACTAAGTTCATAAGAACAGAGTAACGCATTAAGCAAGATGACATGATGTACAGGGATAAACTCAAGCAATATGATATAAACCCCATCTTTTTATCCTCGATGGCAACAATACAATACGTGCCTTGCTGCCCCTGCTGTCACTGGGAAAGGACACCGCAAGATTGAAACCAAAGCAAAGCACTTCTCCCATTGCCAGAAAGATCAATCTAGTAGGCCAAACCAAACTGATAATTCAAAGAGACTTGCAAAGATAAAAAATCATACATAAAAGAATTCAGAGGAGACTCAAATATTGTTCATAGATAATCTTGATCATAAACCCACAATTCATCAGATCTTGACAAACACACCGCAAAAAGAATTACATCGAATAGATCTCCAAGAAGATCGAGGAGAACTTTGTATTGAGATCCAAAGAGAGAGAAGAAGCCATCTACTCCCTCTGTAAAGAAATATAAGAGCGTTTAGATCACTAAAGTAGTGATCTAAATGCTCTTATATTTGTTTACGGAGGGAGTAGCTAATAACTATGGACCCGAAGGTCTGTGGTAAACTACTCACACATCATCGGAGAGGCTATGGTGTTGGTGTAGAAGCCCTCCGTGATTGATTCCCCCTCCGGCGGAGCGCCGGAAAAGGCCCCAAGATGGGATCTCACGGGTACAAAAGGTTGCAGCGGTGGAAATAGGGCTTCGTGGTGCTCTCGGATGTTTTCGGGGTATATGTGTATATGTAGGCGAAAGAAGTCGGTCAGGGGAGCCACGAGGGGCCCACGAGGGTGGGGGCGCGCCTACCCCCCGGGCGTGCCCTCCTTCCTCGTGGCCTCCTCGTTTCTTGATGGGGAACGTAGTAATTTCAAAAAAAATCCTACGCTCACGCAAGATCATGGTGATGCATAGCAACGAGAGGGAAGAGTGTTGTCCACGTACCCTCGTAGACTGACAGCGGAAGCGTTATCACAACGCGGTTGATGTACTCGTACGTGTTCACGATCCGACCGATCAAGTACCGAACGCACGGCACCTCCGAAGTTCTACACACGTTCAGCTCGATGACGTCCCTCGAACTCCGATCCAGCCGAGTGTTGAGGGAGAGTTTCGTCAGCACGACGGCGTGGTGACGATGATGATGTTTCACCGACGCAGGGCTTCGCCTAAGCTCCGCGACGGTATTATCGAGGTGTAATCTGGTGGAGGGGGGCACCGCACACGGCTAAAATATCGTATATCAAGTGTGTATAGAGGTGCCCCCCTGCCCCCGTATATAAAGGAGCAAGGGGGAGGCCGGCTGCCTATGGGCGCGCCAAAGAGAGGGGGGGAGTCCTCCTCCTAGTAGGAGTAGGACTCCCCTTTCCTAGTCCTACTAGGAAAAGAAGGGGGGAAGGAAAGAGAGGGAGAGGGAGAGGGAAAGGGGGCTACGCCCCCCTCTCCTAGTCCAACTAGGACTCCGCCTGGGAGGGGGCGCACCACCTCCTGGCTGCTGCCCTCTCTCTCCCCTCAAGGCCCACTAAGGCCCAATACTTCCCCGGGGGGTTCCGGTAACCCTCCGGCACTCCGGATTAATCCGAAACTTCTCCGGAACACTTCCGGTGTCCGAATATAGTCGTCCAATATATCAATCTTTACGTCTCGACCATTTCGAGACTCCTCGTCATGTCCGTGATCACATCCGGGACTCTGAACAACCTTCAGTACATCAAAACATAGAAACTCATAATAAAACTGTCATCGTAACTTTAAGCGTGCGGACCCTTTGGGTTCGAGAACTATGTAGACATGACCGAGACACCTCTCCGGTCAATAACCAATAGCGGGACCTGGATGCCCATATTGGCTCCCACATATTCTACGAAGATCTTTATCGGTCAGACCGCATAACAACATACGTTGTTCCCTTTGTCATCGGTATGTCACTTGCCCGAGATTCGATCGTCGGTATCTCGATACCTAGTTCAATCTCGTTACCGGCAAGTCTCTTTACTCATTCCGTAATACATCATCCCGCAACTAACTCATTAGTCACAATGCTTGCAAGGCTTATAGTGATGTGCATTACCGAGTGGGCCCAGAGATACCTCTCCGACAATCGGAGTGACAAATCCTAATCTCGAAATACGCCAACCCAACAAGTACCTTTGGAGACACCTGTAGAGCACCTTTATAATCACCCAGTTACGTTGTGACGTTTGGTAGCACACAAAGTGTTCCTCCGGTAAACGGGAGTTGCATAATCTCATAGTCATAGGAACATGTATAAGTCATGAAGAAAGCAATAGCAACATACTAAACGATCGGGTGCTAAGCTAACGTAATGGGTCATGTCAATCACGTCATTCTCCTAATGAGGTGATCCCGTTAATCAAATGACAACTCATGTCTATGGCTAGGAAACATAACCATCTTTGATTAACGAGCTAGTCAAGCAGAGGCATACTAGTGACACTCTGTTTGTCTATGTATTCACACATGTATTATGTTTCCGGTTAATACAATTCTAGCATGAATAATAAACATTTATCATGATATAAGGAAATATATAATACTTTATTATTGCCTCTAGGGCATATTTCCTTCAGTCTCCCACTTGCACTAGAGTCAATAATCTTGTTCACATCGCCATGTGATTTAACATCAATAATTCACATCACCATGTGATTAACACCCATAGTTCACATCTCTATGTGACCAACACTCAAAGGGTTTACTAGAGTCATTAATCTAGTTCACATCGCTATGTGATTAACACCCAAAGTGTACTAAGGTGTGATCATGTTTTGATTGTGAGATAATTTTAGTCAACGGGTCTGTCACATTCAGATCCGTAAGGATTTTGCAAGCTCTGCACGGAGCTACTCTAGCTAATTGCTCCCACTTTCAATATGTATCTAGACCGAGACTTAGAGTCATCTAGATTTAGTGTCAAAACTTGCATCGACGTAACCCTTTACGACGAACCTTTTGTCACTTCCATAATCGAGAAACATTTCCTTATTCCACCAAGGATAATTTTGACCGTTGTCCAGTGATCTACTCCTAGATCACTATTGTACTCCCTTGCCAAAATCAGTGTAGGGTATACAATAGATCTGGTATACAGCATGGCATACTTTATAGAACCTATGGCCAAGGCATAGGGAATGACTTTCACTCTCTTTCTATCTTCTGCCGTGGTCTGGCTTTGAGTCTTACTCAATTTCAGACCTTGTAACACAGGCAAGAACTCTTTCTTTGACTGTTCTATTTTGAACTACTTCAAAATCTTGTTAAGGTAAGTACTCATTGAAAAAAACTTATCAAGCGTTTTGATCTATCTCTATAGATCTTGATGCTCAATATGTAAGCAGCTTCACCGAGGTCTTTCTTTTGAAAAACTCCTTTCAAACACTCCTTTATGCTTTGCAGAATAATTCTACATTATTTCCGATCAACAATATGTCATTCACATATACTTATCAGAAATGTTGTAGTGCTCCCACTCACTTTCTTGTAAATACAGGCTTCACCGCAAGTCTGTATAACACTATATCCTTTGATCAACTTATCAAAGTGTATATTCCAATTCCGAGATGCTTGCACCAGTCCATAGATGGATCGCTGGAGCTTGCATATTTGTTAGCACCTTTAGGATTGACAAAACCTCCTGGTTGCATCATATACAACTCTTCTTTAATAAATCCATTAAGGAGTGTAGTTTTGTTTCTCCATTTGCCAGATTTCATAAAATGTGGCAATTGCTAACATGATTCAGACAGACTTAAGCATAGATACGAGTGAGAAACTCTCATCGTAGTCAACATCTTGAACTTGTCGAAAACCTTTTGCGACAATTCTAGCTTTGTAGATAGTGACACTACTATCAGCGTCCGTCTTCCTCTTGAAGATCCATTTAATCTCAATGGCTCGCCGATCATTGGGCAAGTCAATCAAAGTCCATACTTTGTTCTCATATATGGATCTTATCTCAGATTTCATGGCCTCAAGCCATTTTGCGGAATCTGGGCTCACCATCGCTTCTTCATAGTTCGTAGGTTCGCCATGGTCTAGTAACATGACCTCCAGAACAGGATTACCGTACCACTCTGGTGCGGTTCTTGATCTAGTTGACCTACGAAGTTCAGTAATAACTTGATCTGAAGTTTCATGATCATTATCATTAACTTCCTCACTAATTGGTGTAGGAGTCACAGGAACAGATTTCTGTGATGAACTACTTTCCAATAAGGGAGCAGGTACAGTTACCTCATCAAGTTCTACTTTCCTCCCACTCACTTCTTTCGAGAGAAACTCCTTCTCTAGAAAGGATCCATACTAAGCAACGAATGTCTTGCCTTCGGATCTGTGATAGAAGGTATACCCAACTGTTTCCTTTGGGTATCCTATGAAGACCCATTTCTCCGATTTGGGTTTGAGCTTATCAGGATGAAACCTTTTCACATAAGCATCGCAACCCCAAACTTTAAGAAACGACAATTTTGGTTTCTTGTCAAACCACAGTTCATAAGGTGTCGTCTCAACGGATTTTGATGGTGCCCTATTTAACGTGAATGTAGCTGTCTCTAATGCATAACCCCAAAACGATAGTGGTAAATTGGTAAGAGACATCATATATCGCACCATATCTCATAAAGTACGGTTACGATGTTCGGACACACCATTATGCTGTGGTGTTCCGGGTGGCGTGAGTTGCGAAACTATTCCGCATTGTTTCAAATGTAGTCCAAACTCGTAACTCAAATATTTTACCTCTGCGATCATATCATAGAAACTTTTATTTTCTTGTTACGATGATTCTCCACTTCACTCTGAAATTCTTTGAACTTTTCAAATGTTTCAGACTTTGTGTTTCATCAAGTAGATATACCCATATCTGCTCAAATCATCTGTGAAGGTCAGAAAATAATGATACCTGCTACGAGCCTCAGTATTCATCGGACCACATACATCTGTATGTATGATTTCCAACAAATCTGTTGCTCTCTCCATAGTACCGGAGAACGGCGTTTTAGTCATCTTACCCATGAGGCACGGTTCGCAAGCATCAAGTGATTCATAATCAAGTGATTCCAAAATCCCATCAGTATGGAGTTTCTTCATGCGCTTTACAGTAATATGACCTAAACGGCAGTGCCACAAATAAGTTGCACTATCATTATTAACTTTGCATCTTTTGGCTTCAATATTATGAATATGTGTATCACTACGATCGAGATCCAACAAACCATTTTCGTTGGTGTGTGTGACCATAAAAGGTTTTTATTCATGTAAACAGAACAACAATTGTTCTCTAACTTAAATGAATAACCGTATTGCAATAAACATGATCAAATCATATTCATGCTCAACGCAAACACCAAATAACACTTATTTAGTTTCAACACTAATCCCGAAAGTATAGGGAGTGTGCGATGATGATCATATCAATCTTGGAACTACTTCCAACACACATCGTCACCTCGCCGTTTACTAGTCTCTGTTTATTCTGCTACTCCCGTTTTCGAGTTACTACTCTTTAGCAACTGAACCAGTATCAAATACTGAGGGGTTGCTATAAACACTAGTAAGTACACATCAATAACATGTATATCCAATATACCTTTGTTCACTTTGCCATCTTTCTTATCCACCAAATACTTGGGGTAGTTCCGCTTCCAGTGACCAGTCCCTTTGCAGTAGAAGCACTTAGTCTCAGGCTTAGGTACAGACTTGGGCTTCTTCACTTGAGTAGCAACTTGCTTGCCGTTCTTTTGAAGTTCCCCTTCTTCCCTTTGCCCTTTTCTTGAAACTAGTGGTCTTGTCAACCATCAACACTTGATGTTTTTCTTGATTTCTACCTTCGTCGATTTCAGCATCACGAAGAGCTCGGGAATTACTTCCGTCATCCCTTGCATACTATAGTTCATCACGAAGTTCTACTAACTTGGTGATGGTGACTAGAGAATTCTGTCAATCACTATTTTATCTGGAAGATTAACTCCCACTTGATTCAAGCGATTGTAGTACCCAGACAATCTGAGCACATGCTCACTAGTTGAGCGATTCTCCTCCATCTTTTAGCTATAGAACTTGTTGGAGACTTCATATCTCTCAACTCGGGTATTTGCTTGAAATATTAACTTCAACTCCTGGAACATCTTATATGTTCCATGACGTTCAAAACGTCTTTGAAGTCCCGATTCTAAGCCGTTAAGCATGGTGCACTAAACTATCAAGTAGTCATCATATTGAGCTAGCCAAACGTTCATAACGTCTGCATCTGCTCCTGCAATAGGTCTGTCACCTAGCGGTGCATCAAGGACATAATTTTTCTGTGCAGCAATGAGGATAATCCTCAGATCACGGATCCAATCCGCATCTTTGCTACTAACATCTTTCAACATAATTTTTCTCTAGGAACATATCAAAAATAAACACAGGGAAGCAACAACGCGAGCTATTGATCTACAACATAATTTGCAAAATACTATCAGGACTAAGTTCATGATAAATTTAAGTTCAATTAATCATATTACTTAAGAACTCCCACTTAGATAGACATCCCTCTAATCATCTAAGTGATTACGTGATCCAAAGCAACTAAACCATGTCCGATTAACACGTGAGATGGAGTAGTTTCAATGGTGAACATCACTATGTTGATCATATCTACTATATGATTCACGCTCGACCTTTCGGTCTCTGTGTTCCGAGGCCATATCTGTACATATGCTAGGCTCGTCAAGTTTAACCTGAGTATTCCGCGTGTGCAACTGTTTTGCACCCGTTGTATTTGAACGTAGAGCCTATCACACCCGATTAACACGTGGTGTCTCAGCACGAAGAACTTTTGCAACGGTGCATACTCAGGGAGAACACTTTTATCTTGAAATTTTAGTGAGAGATCATCTTATAATGCTACCGTCAATCAAAGCAAGATAAGATGCATAAAGGATTAACATCACATGCAATCAATATAAGTGATATGATATGGCCATCATCATCTTGTGCTTGTGATCTCCATCTCCGAAGCACCGTGCTTGTGATCTCCATCTCCGAAGTACCATCATGATCACCATCGTCACCGGCTCGACACCTTGATCTCCATCGTAGTATCGTTGTCGTCTCGCCAACTTATTGCTTTTACGACTATCGCTACCGCTTAGTGATAAAGTAAAACTATTACATGGCGATTGCATCTCATACAATAAAGCGACAACCATATGGCTCCTGCCAGTTGCCGATAACTCGGTTACAAAACATGATCATCTCATACAACACATTATATCACATCATGTCTTGACCATATCACATCACAACATGCCCTGCAAAAACAAGTTAGACGTCCTCTACTTTGTTGTTGCATATTTTACGTGGCTGCTACGGGCTTAGCAAGAACCGTTCTTACCTACGCATCAAAACCACAACGATAGTTTGTCAAGTTGGTGCTGTTTTAACCTTCGCAAGGACCGGGCGTAGCCACACTCGGTTCAACTAAAGTGAGAGAGACAGACACCCGCCAGTCACCTTTAAGCAACGAGTGCTCCGAACGGTGAAACCAGTCTCGCGTAAGCGTACGCGTAATGTCGGTCCGGGCCGCTTCATCTCACAATACCGCTGAACCAAAGTATGACATGCTGGTAAGCAGTATGACTTATATCGCCCACAACTCACTTGTGTTCGACTCGTGCATAGCATCAACGCATAAAACCAGGCTCGGATGCCACTGATGGGGAACGTAGTAATTTCAAAAAATTTCCTACGCACACGCAAGATCATGGTGATGCATAGCAACGAGAGGGAAGAGTGTTGTCCACGTACCCTCGTAGACCGACAGCGGAAGCGTTATCACAACGCGGTTGATGTAGTCGTACGTCTTCACGACCCGACCGATCAAGTACCGAACGCACGGCACCTCCGAAGTTCTACACACGTTCAGCTCGATGACGTCCCTCGAACTCCTATCTAGCCGAGTGTTGAGGGAGAGTTTCGTCAGCACGACGGCGTGGTGACGATGATGATGTTTCACCGACGCAGGGCTTCGCCTAAGCTCCGCGACGGTATTATCGAGGTGTAATCTGGTGGAGGGGGGCACCGCACATGGCTAAAATATCGTATATCAAGTGTGTATAGAGGTGCCCCCTGCCCCCGTATATAAAGGAGCAAGGGGGAGGCCGGCTGCCTATGGGCGCGCCAAAGAGAGGGGGGGAGTCCTCCTCCAAGTAGGAGGAGGACTCCCCTTTCCTAGTCCTACTAGGAAAAGAAGGGGGGAAGGAAAGAGAGGGAGAGGGAGAGGGAAAGGGGGCTACGCCCCCCTCTCCTAGTCCAACTAGGACTCCTCCTGGGAGGGGGCGCACCACCTCCTGGCTGCTGCCCTCTCTCTCCCCTCAAGGCCCACTAAGGCCCAATACTTCCCCGGGGGGTTCCGGTAACCCTCCGGCACTCCGGTTTAATCCGAAACTTCTCCGAAACACTTCCGGTGTCCGAATATAGTCGTCCAATATATCAATCTTTACGTCTCGACCATTTCGAGACTCCTCGTCATGTCCGTGATCACATCCGGGACTCCGAACAACCTTCGGTACATCAAAACATAGAAACTCATAATAAAACTGTCATCGTAACTTTAAGCGTGCGGACCCTTTGGGTTCGAGAACTATGTAGACATGACCGAGACACCTCTCCGGTCAATAACCAATAGCGGGACCTGGATGCCCATATTGGCTCCCACATATTCTACGAAGATCTTTATCGGTCAGACCGCATAACAACATACGTTGTTCCCTTTGTCGTCGGTATGTTACTTGCCCGAGATTCGATCGTCGGTATCTCGATACCTAGTTCAATCTCGTTACCGGCAAGTCTCTTTACTCATTCCGTAATACATCATCCCGCAACTAACTCATTAGTCACAATGCTTGCAAGGCTTATAGTGATGTGCATTACCGAGTGGGCCCAGAGATACCTCTCCGACAATCGGAGTGACAAATCCTAATCTCGAAATACGCCAACCCAACAAGTACCTTTGGAGACACCTGTAGAGCACCTTTATAATCACACAGTTACGTTGTGACGTTTGGTAGCACACAAAGTGTTCCTCCGGTAAACGGGAGTTGCATAATCTCATAGTCATAGGAACATGTATAAGTCATGAAGAAAGCAATAGCAACATACTAAACGATCGGGTGCTAAGCTAACGTAATGGGTCATGTCAATCACGTCATTCTCCTAATGAGGTGATCCCATTAATCAAATGACAACTCATGTCTATGGCTAGGAAACATAGCCATCTTTGATTAACGAGCTAGTCAAGCAGAGGCATACTAGTGACACTCTGTTTGTCTATGTATTCACACATGTATTGTGTTTCCGGTTAATACAATTCTAGCATGAATAATAAACATTTATCATGATATAAGGAAATATATAATACTTTATTATTGCCTCTAGGGCATATTTCCTTCATTTCTTTCTTGACGTCCACTCCAAGTCTCCTGGATTGCGTTTGTTCCAAAAATCACTCTCCTGAAGGTTCCATTCCATTTGGATTCCGTTTGATATTCCTTTTCTGCGAAACACTAAAATAGGCAAAAAACAGCAATTTGCACCGGGCCTTTGGTTAGTAGGTTACTCCCAAAAATAATATAAAAGTACATGATAAATCCCATTAAACATCCAAAGAAGATAATATTATAGCATGGAACAATCAAAAATTATAGATACGTTGGAGACGTATCACTTTGTACTTCGGCTGTGATTGCGGCAGTGTGCCCCTTTGTGCGGAGGGAGCGTTCCTTGTTTCTGTTGACCGTTATGGTGCCGCGTGGACCGGGCATCTTAAGCTTGAGATAGGCGTAGTTTGGGACCGCATTGAAACGAGCAAAAGCGGTCCGCCCGAGCAGTGCGTGGTAGCCAATGCGGAATGGGACAATATCGAAGATCAAGTCTTCGCGCCAGAAGTTTTCCGGTGATCCGAAGACGACTTCCAGTGAGATTGAGCCTGTGCCGTGGGCTTTTATGCCGGCTATTACTCCCTTGAAAGTAGTTGTGGTGGGCTTGATCCTTGAAGGATCAATGCCCATTTTGCGGACACTGTCTTGACAGAGCAAATTGAGGCTACTGCCGCCGTCCATGAGGACTTGCGTGAGATGGAATCCGCCGATAATTGGATCGAGGACCAGAGCTGCCGAACCTCTGTGACGGATACTGGTTGGGTGGTCCTCGTGATCAAAAGTGATCGATCAGGCCGCCCATGGGTTGAATTTTGGGGCGTCCGGCTTCATGGCGTGGTCGTCTCGTAGTTCGTGCTTGCGCTCCCTTTTAGAGTTATGCGTCACGTATATCATGTTTACGGTTTTTACTTCGGGGGGAATTGCTTCTGTCCCCCGGTGCTCGGTAGGCGAGCCTCCTCTTCTTCACTGTCATTGGGCGGCCCCTTCCCTTTGTGTTCGGCATTGAGCTTGCTGGCTTGTTTGAAAACCCAACATTTTTTGTTGGTGTGGTTGGCGGGTTTGTCGGGGCTGCCATGGATCTGACAGGGCCGATCCAATATCTTCTCTAGACTGGATGGACCATCTCTATTTGCCTTAAATGGCTTCTTCCGTTGACCGGTTTTGGATCCGCTAAATCCGGCGTTGATCGACGTGTCATGGGTTCCTGCATTATTGTTACGACACTTGTCTTTATTGCGTCGTGGCTTGCCATTGCCGTCCCGGGAAAAGCCTAGCAGTAGCGTGGGTTTTAGCTATATCAGTAACAATAATGAGTTCGTGGGACGTCACCGAGCCGAATGTGTGCAGATCGCGGAGGTGCCGTACTTTCGGTGCTAGGATCGGTCGATCGTGAAGACGTACGACTACATCAACCGCGTTGTCATAACGCTTCCGCTTACGGTCTACGAGGGTATGTGGACTACACTCTCCCCTCTCGTTGCTATGCATCACCATGATCTTGCGTGTGCGTAGGAATTTTTTTGAAATTACTACGTTCCCCAACAGTGGCATCCGATCCAGGTTTATGCGTAGATGTTATATGCACGAGTAGAACACAATTGAGTTGTGGGCGATAATAGTCATACTGCTTACCAGCATGTCATACTTTGATTCGGCGGTATTGTTGGATGAAGCGGCCCAGACCGACATTACGCGTACGCTTACGCGAGACTGGTTCTACCGACGTGCTTCGCACACAGGTGGCTGGTGGGTCTCAGTTTCTCCAACTTTAGTTGAATCGAGTGTGGTTACGCCAGGTCCTTGTTGAAGGTTAAAACTGCACATACTTGACGAAAAATTGTTGTGGCTCTGATGCGTAGGTAAATACGGTTCTTGCTCAGCCCGTAGTAGCCACGTAAAACTTGCAACAACAAAGTAGAGGACATCTAACTTGTTTTTGCAGGGCTTGTTGTGATGTGATATGGTCAAGACGTGATGAGATATAAGTTGTTGTATGAGATGATCATGTTTTGTTGAAGTTATTGGCAACTGGCAGAAGCCTTATGGTTGTCTCTTTATTGCATAAGATGCAAGCGCCAAATAATTACTTTACTTTATCGCTATACGATAGCAATAGTTGCAAGAGCAATAGTTGGCGAGACAATCATGTGACGACACATTGATAAGAGATCAAGATGATAGAGATCATGGTGTCATGCCGGTGACGATAGAGATCATGACGGTACTTTGGAGATGGAGATCAAAGGCGCAAGATGATCATGGCCATATCATGTCACATATTTTGATTGCATGTGATGTTTATCTTTTATGCATCTTATTTTGCTTAGTACGACGGTAGCATTATAAGATGATCCCTCACTAAATTTCAAGGTATAAGTGTTCTCCCTGAGTATGCACCGTTGCAACAGTTCTTCGTGCTGAGACACCACGTGATGATCGGGTGTGATAAGCTCTACGTTCAAATACAATGGGTGCAAGCCAGTTTTGCACACGCAGAATACTTGGGTTAAACTTGACGAGCCTAGCATATGCAGATATGGCCTCGGAACACTGGAGACCGAAAGGCCGAGCGTGAATCATATAGAAGATATGATCAACATAGTGATGTTCACCATTGAAAACTACTCCATCTCATGTGATGATCGGACATGGTTTAGTTGATTTGGATCACGTGATCATTTAGATGACTAGAGGTATGTCTATCTAACTGGGAGTTCTTAAGTAATATGATTAATTGAACTTTAATTTATCATGAACTTAGTCCTGGTAGTATTAGCATATCTATGTTGTAGATCAATAGCTCGCGATGTAGCTCCACGTTTATTTTTTATATGTTCCTAGAGAAATATAAGTTGAAAGATGATAGTAGCAATGATGAGGACTTGGTCCGTGATCTGAGGATTTTCCTCATTGCTACACAGAAAAATTATGTCCTTGATGCACCACTAGGTGGCAGAACTATTGCAGGAGCAGATGCAGACGTTATGAACGTTTTGACAAGCTCGGTATGATGACTACTTGATAGTTTAGTGCAGCATGCTTTACGGCTTAGAACCAGGACTTCAAAAATGTTTTGAACGCCACGGAGCATATAAGATGTTCCAAGAGTTGAAATTGGTATTTCATACACATGCCCATGTCGAGAGGTATGAGACCTCTGACAGTACTTTGCCTACAAGATGGAGGAGACTAGCTCAACCGGTGAGCATGTGCTTAGATTGTCTGGGTACTACAATTGCTTGAATCAAGTGGGAGTTAATCTTCCAGATAAGATAGTGATTGACAGAGTTCTCTAGTCACTATCACCAAGTTACTAGAACTTCTTGATGAACTAGAATATGCAAGGGATAGCAGAAATGATTCCCAAGCTCTTCGTGATGCTGAAATCGGCGAAGGTAGAAATCAAGAAAAAGCATCAAGTGTTGATGGTTGACAAGACCACTAGTCTCAAGTAAAAGGGCAAGGGAAAGAAATGGAACTTCAAGAAGAATGGCAAGCAAGTTGCCACTCCTGTGAAGAAGCCCAAAGCTAGACCTAAGCTTGAAACTGAGTGCTTCTACTGCAAAGGGAACGAGCACTAGAAGTGGAACTGCCGTAGATACTTGGCGGATAAGAAGGATGGCAAAGTGAACAAAGGTATATTTGATATACATGTTATTGATGTGTACTTTACTAGTGCTTATAAGCAACCCCTCGGTATTTGATACTGGTTCAGTTGCTAAGAGTAGTAACTCGAAACGGGAGTTACAAAATAAACAGAGACTAGTTAAGGACGAGGTGATGATGTGAGTTGGAAGTGATTCCAAGGTTGATAAGATCACCATCGCACACTCCCTTTACCTTCGGGATTAGTGTTGAACCTAAAATAAATGTTATTTGGTGTTTGCGTTGAGCATGAATATGATTGGATCATGTTTATTGCAATACGGTTATTCATTTAAGTCAAAGAATAATTGTTGTCTATTTACATGAATAAAACTTTCTATGGTCATACACTCAATATAAATGGTTTGTTGAATCTCGATCATAGTGATACACATATTCATAATATTGAAGCCAAAGGATGCAAAGTTAATAATGATAGTGCAACTTATATGTGGCACTGCCGTTTAGGTCATATTGGTGTAAAGAGCATGCAGAAGCTCCATGCTGATGGACTTTTGGAATCACTTGATTATGAATCACTTGATACTTGCGAACCATGCCTCATGGGCAAGATGACTAAAACTCCATTCTCCGGAACAATGGAGCGAGCAATGGACTTATTGGAAATAATACATACTGATGTATGCGGTCAAATGAGTGTTGAGGTTCGCGGTGGGTATCATTATTTTCTGACCTTCATAGATAATTTGAGCATATATGGGTATATATACTTGATGAAACATAAGTCTGAAACATTTGAAAAGTTCAAAGAATTTCAGAGTGAAGTGGAAAATCATCATAACAAGAAAATAAAGTTTCTACGATCTGATCATGGAGGAGAATATTTGAGTTACGAGTTTGGTCTTCATTTGAAACAATGCGGAATAGTTTCGCAACTCACGCCACGTGGAACACCACAGCGTAATGGTGTGTCCGAATGTCATAACCGTACTTTATTGGATATGGTGCGATCTATGATGTCTCTTACCGATTTACCATTATTGTTTTGGGGTTATGCATTAGAGGCAGCTGCATTCACGTTAAATAGGGCATCATCTAAATCCGTTGAGACGACACCATATGAACTGTGGTTTAGCAAGAAACCTAAGCTATCGTTTCTTAAAGTTTGGGGCTGCGATGCTTATGTGAAAAAGCTTCAACCTGATAAGCTCGAACCCAAATCGGAGAAATGCATCTTCATAGGATACCCAAAGGAAACTGTTGGGTACACCTTCTATCACAGATCCGAAGGCAAGATATTCGTTGCTAAGAATGGATCCTTTCTAGAGAAGGAGTTTCTCTCGAAAGAAGTGAGTGGGAGGAAATTGAAACTTGATGAGGTAATTGTACCTTCTCCCAAATTGGAAAGTAGTTCATCACAGAAATCAGTTCCAGTGATGCCTACACCAATTAGTGAGGAAGTTAATGATGATGATCATGAAACTTGAGATCAAGTTACTACCAAACCTCGTAGGTCAAACAGAATATGTTCCACACCAGAGTGGTACGGTAATCTTATTCTGGGAATCATGTTACTAGACCATGACGAACCTAGGAACTATGAGGAAGCGATGATGAGCCCAGATTCCGCGAAATGGTTTGAGGCCATGAAATCTGAGGTGGGATCCATGTATGAGAACAAAGTATGGACTTTGATTGACTTGTCCGATGATCGGTGAGCCATTGAGAATAAATGGATCTTCAAGAGGAAGACGGATGCTGATAGTAGTGTTACTATCTACAAAGATCGAATTGTCGCAAAAAGGTTTTCGACAAGTTCAAGGTGTTGACTACGATGAGATTTTCTCACTCGTATCGATGCTTAGAGTCTGTCCGAATCATGTTAGCAATTGCCGCATTTTATGAAATTTGGCAAATGGATGTCAAAACTGCATTCCTTAATGGATATCTCAAAGAAGAGTTGTATATGATGCAACCAGAAGGTTTTGTCGATCCTAAAGGTGCTAACAAAGTGTGCAAGCTCCAGCGATCCATTTATGGACTGGTGCAAGCCTCTCAGACTTGGAATATACATTTTGATAGTGTGATCAAATCATATGGTTTTATACAGACTTGTGGTGAAGCCTGTATTTACAAGAAAGTGAGTGGGAGCACTAAAGCCTTTTTGATAAGTATATGTGAATGACATATTGTTGATCGGAAATGATGTAGAATTTTCTGGAAAGCATAAAGGAGTGTTTGAAAGGAGTTTTTTCAAAGAAAGACCTCGGTGAAGCTGCTTACATATTGAGCATCAAGATCTATAGAGATAGATCAAGACGCTTGATAAGATTTTTCAATGAATACATACCTTGACAAGATTTTGATGTAGTTCAAAATGGAACAGTCAAAGAAGGAGTTCTTGCCTGTGTTGCAATGTGTGAAGTTGAGTAAGACTCAAAACCCGACCACGACAGAAAATAGAAATAGAATAAAAGTCATTCCCTATGCCTCAGTCATAGGTTCTATAAAGTATGCCATGATGTGTACCAGACCTATTGTATACGCTGCCCTGAGTTTGGCAAGGGAGTACAATAGTGACCTAGGAGTAGATCACTGGACATTGGTCAAAATTATCCTTAGAGGACTAAGGAAATATTTCTCGGTTATGGAGGTGATAAAGAGTTACGTTGATGCAAGCTTTGACACCGATCTGGATGACTCTGAGTCTCGATCTAGATACATATTAAAAGTGGGAGCAATTAGCTAGAGTAGCTTCATGCAGAGCATTGTAAACATAGAAATTTTCAAAATACATATGGCTCTGAATGTGGCAGATCCGTTGACTAAATTTATCTCACAAGCAAAACATGATCACACCTTAATGCTCTTGGGTCTTAATCACATAGCGATGTGAACTAGATTATTGACTCTAGTAAACCCTTTGAGTGTTGGTTACATGGCGATGTGAACTATGGGTGTTAATCGCATGATGATGTGAACTATTGGTGTTAAATCACATGGCGATGTGAACTAGATTATTGACTCTAGTGCAAGTGGGAGACTGAAGGAAATATGCCCTAGAGGCAATAATAAAGTTATTATTTTATTTCCTTATATCATGATAAATGTTTATTATTCATGCTAGAATTGTATTAACCGGAAACTTAGTACATGTGTGAATACATAGACAAATAGAGTGTCACTAGTATGCCTCTACTTGACTAGCTCGTTGAATCAAAGATGGTTAAGTTTCCTAACCATAGACATGAGTTCTCATTTGATTAACGGGATCACATCATTAGAGAATGATGTGATTGACTTGACCCATTCCGTTAGCTTAGCACTTGATCGTTTAGTATGTTGCTATTGCTTTCTTCATCACTTATACATGTTCCTATGACTATGAGATTATGCAACTCCCGAATACCAGAGGAACACTTTGTGTGCTACCAAACGTCACAACGTAACTGGGTGATTATAAAGGTGCTCTTTAGGTGTCTCCGATGGTACTTGTTGAGTTGGCATAGATCGAGATTAGGATTTGTCACTCCGATTGTCGGAGAGGTATCTCTGGGCCCTCTCGGTAATGCACATCACTATAAGCCTTGCAAGCAATGTGACTAATGAGTTAGTTGCGGGATGATGCATTACGGAACGAGTAAAGAGACTTGCCGGTAACGAGATTGAACTAGGTATTTAGATACCGACGATCGAATCTCGGGAAAGTAACATACCGAAGACAAAGGGAACAACGTATATTGTTATGTGGTTTGACCGATAAAGATCTTCGTAGAATATGTGGGAGCCAATATGAACATCCAGGTTCCGCTATTGGTTATTAACCGGAGACGTGTCTCGGTCATGTCTGCATAGTTCTCGAACCCGTAGGGTCCGCACGCTTAACGTTCGGTGACGATCGCTATTATGATTTTATGTGTTTTGATGTACCGAAGATAGTTCGGAGTCCTAGATGTGACCACGGACATGACGAGGAGTCTCGAAATGGTCTAGACATAAAGATTGATATATTGGATGACTATATTCGGACACCGGATGAGTTCCTGGGGTCACCGGATAGTTATCGGAGTGCTGGGGGTTCTCGGAACCCCCAGGGGAACTAATGGGCCAACATGGGCCTTCTGAGAGAGAGAAGAGGGGGCCATGGGCTGGCCGTGCCCCCCCCCCTTGAGGAGTCCGAATTGGACAAGGAGAGGGGGCGGCGCCCCTCTTTCCCTCCCTCTCTCCCTCTCTTTCCTTCCCCCTTCCTCCTCCTAGTTGGACTAGGAAAGGGGGAGTCCTACTCCTACTAGGAGGAGGACTCCCCCACTCCTTGACATACCCCAAGGGCCGGCTGGCCTCCCCCTTGCTCCTTTATATACGGGGGCAGGGGCACCCTAGAACACACAAGTTGATCATTGATCTCTTAGCCGTGTGCGGTGCCCCCCTCCACCATAATCCACCTCAGTCATATCGTTGCAGTGCTTAGGCGAAGCCCTGCGCAGGTAGCTTCATCATCACCATCATCACGCCGTCGTGCTGATGAAGCTCTCCCTCGACACTCTACTGGATCGTGAGTTCGTGGGATGTCACCGAGCCGAACGTGTGCAGATCGCGAATGTGCTGTAATTTCGGTGCTAGGATCGGTCGATCGTGAAGACGTATGACTACATCAACCGCGTTGTCATAACGCTTCCGCTTACGGTCTACGAGGATACGTCGACTAAACTCTCCCCTCTCGTTGCTATGCATCACCATGATCTTGCGTGTGCGTAGGATTTTTTTTGAAATTACTACGCTCCCCAACACTTTTCATATGAAAAAATATGCCTATATAGATAGTAGCCCCTGAGACTCTGTTCGGTTTTGATAAACGGCCGGGCAGAGGATCAAGTAATAATCACAGGAGGTAACATACTTATCTATTGGATAAATAGGCTTCCCTGTTGGCGGCAACCGCACAGGCCGCTGAAGTTTCCGAAGTCAAGCGGAAACTGAAGCTGGCCGATGATGATATCGACTGTAGTAACGAGCGGTTCGATGAGGCGCAAGGTATGTTTAAAAGATTGTTTACACGCCTGAAGTGATATGCAAATGCGGAGTTTAAGCTCATGTGCTGCCATGATCGTGATTGTAGGCAGTGCGGCCGAGGTCGATACCCTTAGGAGCGCCCTTGTCCAAGCCAAGGAGCAGGCTAGGGCGAGCAAAGCGGCCGCTGATAAAGCGGCTGCGGATTTAAAGACCGAACATGTCGCCCTCCGCAAGTACGAGGAGAGGGTGGCCGAGGTGGAGCAAGATCTCAAGGACGCCACCGGCAAGTGCGAGGCCTAGGAGGAGGAGAATACGGCCCAAGCGTTCGATCTTGCCAAGGCCCTCCAGGAGGCCAAGGAGGCGCGGAACAAGTCCCGGGCGGCTCGTGAGGAGATCCGGCAGGCCGAGCAGATAGCGGCTGGTAAGCCCTTTTTTTGCAGAGTATATTTGGCGGACAAAGATATGCCTTGCTCACTCGGCTGTGGAGTTCTCTAGACACCTTTGCGGACCTTCCAAAGAGTGCTGCTGACATCGCGCAATTCTTCCGGGCCCAGGAGGGGCACACAACGAAGAAGCTCTTCTGGTCGCAGTTCCTGGCGCTGGAGCGTCCGGCGCTATTGAACAACCAGATGATGCAATGGGCGGAGCTGTATAGGATGTCCGGATTGGCCATGAAGGATGTCATAGTCCGGTTATGGCCAACCAAACCCATTCTTACCATCTACTTCGGCCCAGTGAAGCGACTCGCCGGCGCACTGCCTCGAGTTGAAGTTGTGAAGCGCTTGGCATGCATAGAGGGCGCGCGGATGGCCTTTGCCCGTGTCAAGATGCACTGGGCGAAGATGAAGGCCACCGTCGTGGCGATCGAGGGCCCACCTGAAGGCAAGGACCATCGCAAGTCGGAGCGGTATTCTGATGACGTCCTGGAGGGTGCCCGGATAGTAGAGGGCCAGTGCTCAAAGGATATCATCTTTGAGTGAATGTAATATATTGATCCAAACTTTGTGTTAGGAACCAGGGCCTGTAATATATTTATGATTTTATCTGGAATTACTTACCTCCTGTGCGGTTGTATTTTGTTATTCTGAAAGTTTGCCAGTCGTCGGCTTCAGCCCCCACGTAGATACTACGGGGGTGTTCGAGATAACGCATGATCACACTTGACCCAACGTCTTGGTCCGTAAAGGAGGTGTCTGCGTAGCGAACCAGGCAATCAGACTATGCGGCTTTAGCACTTTCACTTAGCCATAGGAGTTTGACGGTGGGACTAAGTACTAGCCCTTGGTGCGTATGCGGCTATCCGAACTGGGATACCTTACGCGCGTGACTGGACGAAGGCCAGTCCTTCGTATAATACATAAGAAATCGCAAGGGATTTGTAATAAGTCGCCGAATCACTGACCAGCTCTCGCCGTACCATGACAGTCAGTTTTCGGCTTTCTCTACTGAGGTGCTTGACCGAACGAACCAGAAACACAATCGCAGTAGTTCTCCCTTTATGACCCTAGCCGAACAAGCGGAATGTAAGGAAGTAAACACGGGAGTCGGGCAACCCAACTATTGACCAAAGACATGATTCGGAGCTGATGAAATGCAATATTCGGGACGCCGAAGTATACTCTAAAAGTGTTCGGACTTTTTCTTTTTGAAAATATGTGTGGCCAAATAGAGCCCCTGGCGTTTAAGCCGTGCCGGAGTACATATGGTAATCCGACGGAAAGAAGGAATACAGATTTGTGGGATAAACCAATATCGAACAGGAGTTGGTAAAAACTGTTTCCATTATAATCTGATTGATATGTCAAAACGTGTTCTTACGGATAATGCCATAAGCGTCAAGGCTATTTTACATGCCGAAAATTTGTAAACAAGGGAAAGCTGTATACAGGTCCTAATAAAAAAAGGTAGTCTTGAAGATCCTTTGGACACCCTGTCGCACGTCTGCGCTGCTTTCGTCTTGGTGAAGATCCTTTGAGAGGAGTAATCGACGATCGTGTATATAAACGGGGCCTGGGAAAGGGCCCTTGTGCAACCGTAAAGTGATTAGGTTTTAAAGACCTGTAATATGAGAAAAAGGATCAAAAGAAAAAAGGTTAATGTCAAATAGGGTCAAGCCGCACTGTAGACCTTGTGCGCAGTGTGCCTCCGTCGTTGCCCAGGGTATTTTAAGTGCGTAACTATGCGCACGCAGTACATATACCGCGGTTGTGTGGGGCGATCGACGGAGGTGAGACTGCTAGTCTAGCTTCGAATTTGCCGAGCTTTCATTATGCAGAGTAGGCCGAACTCGTTTAACAGTGTCCAGGGGCTTAATGGTCGATGCAGTATTCAGCCTAATGAGGCCGCTCTGTACTTCAGCCGCAAGGGTCGCGGTATGCTCCTTAGTACGGAGGGAGCGCTCCATGTTTCCATTAACTGTGATGACACCGCGGGGTCCATGCATTTTGAGCTTTAAGTAAATATAATGTGGGACTGCATTGAAGCGGGGGAAGGCGGTTCGTCCGAGCAGTGCATGATAACCACTGCGGAAGGGGACGATGTCGAAGATCAAGTCTTCGCTTCGGAAGTTGTCTGGTGAACCGAAGACTACTTATAATGTTAATGAACCCGTGCAGCGGGCCTCGACGCCGGGTATCACTCCTTTAAAGGTGGTGTTACTAGGCTTGATTCTTGACCGGTCAATACCCTTTTTACGGACAGTGTCTTGATAGATCAGGTTAAGACTGCTGCCGCTGTCCATAAGGACCCGAGTTAGATGATATCCGTCGATGATCAGATCGAGGACCAGAGCTGCCGAACCTCCATGACGGATACTGGTCGGGTTGTGTCTTCAGTTTCTTCATTGGTGTTTCGACGCTTATGTTTGTTGCGTCGTGGCCTGCCGTTGCCATCTTTGGCTTCGGAGGTGCCGGGGTCGCTGGTACTGTTGCTTCTATGAGCCAACCAGTTGTCTTCTCCCGCGCAGAAGCGGGTCATAAGTGCAGTAAGAGCTGCCATAGACTTCGGTTTTTCCTGACCGAGGTGTCAGGCGAGCCACTCATCGTGGATGCTATGCTTAAAGGCCGCGAGGGCTTCAGCGTCCGGACAGTCGACGATTTGGTTCTTTTTAATTAAGAACCTAGTCCAGAGTTTGCGGGCTGATTCTCTAGGCTGCTGGACTATGTGGCTAAGGTCATCGGCATCTAGGGGCCGGACATAGGTACCTTGGAAGTGGTCTTGAAAGGCATCCTCCAAATCTTCCCAGGTAACAATAGAGTTCTCTGGGAGGCTGTTTAACCACTGTCGTGCTGGTCCTTTTAGCTTTAGGGGGAGATATTTAATGGCGCGGAGATCGTCACCGCGAGCCATGTGAATATGGAGAAGAAAATCCTCAATCCATACCACGGGATCAGTCGTTCCATCGTATGATTCAATGTTTACGGGTTTAAACCCTTCTGGAAACTAGTGCTGCATTACCTCATCGGTAAAGTATAAGGGGTGTGCAGCGCTCTATATCGGGCAACGTCACGACGGAGTTCGGACGACATCTGTGTTCGGTTTTCAGCCCGGGTGAGGTTATGCCTATCGCGCCAAGCTTCATGGTCGTCGTCTCGCATTGGGGCCCGCCCCCTTGATCCATAGATTGATCTAGCCAGGCCGGCTCTATTGTCCAGGTCCTAGCATAAGTCGTAGGTGTATCCTGGAGCCGCTACCTCTTTGCCTCTATGGCGAGGTGGTGCGGGTCGGTGTTCAGCGTAAGCACCCGCTTTGTCTCGCCCACGTGGTGGTCAGTCTGGTTCATCGGCGCGGTCATATCTTGGCGGTATTGGCTCAAGGGCTTCGTCGTCGAATTGTGGCAGTAGCCAACGCTTCGATAACTCTTTGTTGGGCGCTCGAGGCCATATTCCTCGGCGGCTAGGACCTGGGTCCATCTGTCATTGAGCGTATCCTGTTCGGCCTGAAGCTATTGTTGTTTCTTTTTTAGGCTCCTCGCAGTTGTGATTAGCTATCGCTTGAAGCGTTCTTGCTCGAGGGGTTCCTCTGGCATGATGAAATCTTTGTTGCCGAGGCTGACATCTTCCTCGGAGATCGGTAGATAGTTACTATCCTCCGAATCCTCATTCCCGACTGGCTCATCGGGGTTAACTTGTCCCTCCTCCCATTCATCCTACTCGGACGCAGGCTCGACCGGGTCTTCAGGGTCTTCGGCATCGTTCGGAGTGTTATTGTATCCGGTGCCGGTATTACTTTCCTTTTCGCGACGCGATTTTGAGCGGCGCCGCTGACGTCAACGATTTGGTGGTGCCTTGACGGGCTTGTCCTTGCTCGGATCCTTCCTGTCGTTGTCATCATCCTTTTTAGGTGTATCCACCATATACACATCATATGTGGAGGTGGCCGTCCAACGCCCAGTGAAGGGCGGGTCTTGGCCTGGTTTGTCTCCGGCATCGTCGTCCATGCCGTTGATGTCTTCGGAGGCGTAGTCGAGCATGTCAGTTAAGTCTTCGACAGGGGATACCAAATGGGTGGTGGGTGGGACGCAAAGTTCCCTGCACTCAGCCCCTAGTTCTGGCCGGGCGTGGTTCAGAAGCGATACTTCTGTAATGGCAAGGGATCGCATTAAGTCCAAGGCCTCGCTTAGGAGCGAAGGCCGGACGGGGAACCAAGGACTTGCGGGGCTGGGCATGGCAGATTCTGCCGGGCCGTGCTCACTAGGCGCAGATCTTGAGACTTCGGAGCTGGCATCCAGAGGCGAGTTCGGCTCTCCGATGACAAGGAGAGTCCTACTTGATTCCAGGCTCGCCGAAGACATAGTCGCCTTTGGGTCTTCGGCAAAGAGCTCCATGGTAGGAGAGAATCCGGTGGGTTTTAAGCTCCCATCTTCGGATGAGGTGACCTACTCTGGATCTAAGGCCAGGGCAGGGGAGATGATTGGTCTTTGAGCGGTGCCTGATGAGGGATCCGATGGGTTTCCTTATTGGAGATGAGGAACATCGGTTGAGGCCGCGAACCCTTCGAAGATCAAATCTCCTCGGATATGAGCGACGTAATTCAGGCTCCCAAATCTGATCTGATGACCAAGGACGTAGCTGTCGATCTGTTCAAGGTGACCAACAGAATTGACACGCAGAGCGAAGCTGCCAAACACAAAAAGCTGACCGGGGAGGAAAGTTTCCCCGGAAACAGCATCGTTATTGATGATCGAACGAGCCATCGAACCTTCTGATGACGACACAGTGGAACTCTCAATGAAAGCACCAATGTCGGTGTCAAAACCGGCCGATCTCGGGTATGGGGTCCCGAACTGTGCGTCTGAAGATCGAAGGTAACATGAGACAAAGGGGACACGATGTTTACCCAGGTACGGGCCCTCTTAATGGAGGAAAAACCCTACTTCGTGCTTGATTGACTTTGATGAGTATAGGGGTTAAAAGAGTTGATCTACCTCAAGATCGTAATGGCTAAACCCTAGATGTTTAGCCTATATGAATTCTGATAGCCACTACGGACTAAACCCTCTGGTTTATATAGACACCGAAGGGGCCTAGGGTTGTACCGAGTCTGTTTAGAGAAGAACGAAACTATACATCCGGACGCCAATCTTGCCATCCACGCAAAGGAGAGTCGTATCCGGACACGGGGGAAAGTCTTCTATCTTGTATCTTCACGGCCCATCAGTCCGGCCCATAACACACAGCCCGGACAACCGTGGACCCCTTAATCCAGGACTCCCTCACCCTTCCTCGAATAAGACCGGTAAAACCTCCAACACCGAAAATGCAAAAGAAGAAGCATGTAAACTCCGTTTTCGATGAACTCGAGTTTGTCAAGAAGATGACCATAAACTCCAAATCTCACAGGAGAAAACCAAACAAGAACCAAGAAAGATGATGCAAGCATGCAATGGTTTGAGCTCTCTACGAATGATACGATCAAGCTACTCACTTGAGATCCCCCCTTGATAGTACGGCAATCAATCCTATAACCCGGTCTCCAAACTACCACCATGAGACCGGTAAAATAGAGAACCTATCAAGGCCAAACCTTTGCCTGGTACAAAGTCCACTTGAGCTAGATGTAGACGATCTTGACTTCCTCAAGTAGGACCACCTTTCTTGATTGCGTTGGCTCGGTGAGGACTAGTAGATTGCTCCCCATACTTCATTATGGGTGACCCACTTTTCGGCACATCTTCACAAGTCCATTGTCACCACAATGGACGGCAATCTTCAAGCACTTGATCTCTTCGTGATGCATCACTTGAATGTGCATACCGCAACCTAACCCCACAAAGAACTCTCACGGAGACCATGGGTTAGTGCACAAAGCGTAATGGACAATGCTTACCATACCATGGGATCACTTGATCCCTCTCGGTACATCTTCTACGCTTTGTGAGTTGATCAATTTGATTCACTCTTGATTTAGTCTTGATCAACCTTGAACCTTTCCAACTCTCTTCATTTGGATGATGCCTTGAAGGTAAGCATGAATGATCACACAATCTTTTTCTTCAAGACATGCTTGCAATAAGCTCAACTCTCACATGACCAATCTTTGGATAATTCCTTAATAGCACCTTGGTCAACACATAAACTCCTTGAAACCAACACATGGACTTCAAGAAATGCCTATGGACAAATCCTTCAAATATAACTCAATGCAACCATTAGTCCATAGAGAATGTCATCAATTACCAAAACCACACATGGGGGCACCGCATGTCCTTTCAATCTCCCCCATTTTAGTAATTGATGACAATCACTTTCAAGAGAGTTTATATAAGGAATTATGCATCACCATGCAATGCAACAACCAATGATGCATGAGTATGAGATGCAAATGTTTAGGAACAAAACCAAAGCAATGCATGAGTATGAGATGCAAATGCTTAGGAACAAAACCAAAGCAAGAACAAAACTCTGAAAACTTCTCCTGAAAACTCTCTGAAACTTCTCTCCCCCAATGGGCGAAAAGCTTAGGAGGCCAATATAAAAAGTGTTCCTCCAAATTGTGTATTTCTCAACAAGAGAGTGGAATGCCATACACATATCCAAAGGTAAATACTTGGAGGAAGACAAACTATATTGAGGCACAAAGATTGCTAAAGAATGATATGCCACAAAGACATAACAAAGAGAGACACAAGCAATCATGCAATCAAAAGATACCAATTGAAGCAAGCAATCAATAGATATCAATTGAACCAACTAGACCAAAGATCCTATGAGCCACATGAATAAAGGATATTAAGATATGAGCAAAGGAGTGTTCTAAAGAAACTAGAGAAGCTCCCCATGATTTGTGCACAAATAAGAATTTTTGTATTTGAATACAAAGTGCACAAAATAGGATCATAGCTCCCCCAAAATCAATAGAAACTTACAACAAGTGCAAGTGAGCATATAGGAAACAAAGCCTAGCACTTGCAACAAACACATGGTTGAGCAACATGTAAAAGAGGCAACTTAAGAATAGGCTCAACCAAAAAGATGTGTGTGAGTCATGGCAAAGCACTTGAGAAGACTAATGTAAGGGTGAGCATTAAGCATCAACATAGTCTTGAATAGTGGAGATACAAGGTGCATGACATGTCCTTCCCACACACACAAAGCAAATGGGTTCACAAGCACACTAAATATGCAAAATGAATAACCAACACCTATGACAACCCATGGTGAAGAAATAAAATGATAGCTTTGTCAAGAGGAGGGATACCAATCGAAATGGCAAAAGCCTCATCAAGACAAGCAAGAGAAAAAATATCTTCACCACAACAGAGTGCATCAAGATGAAACGATATAAGATCCGCACTCAAGATAAATCCTTTCACATAACCACCAAGGAAAGGTGGACGTGAAAGAATAAGGATATCAACTACAGATGTAACTTCTCTCCAGTGTATAAGATTCTAGGTAGATGAAAATCATGATGATATCAATCCACAAAGAAGGATATACAAACGAAATAGTTACAAAAAGGAAAGAACAAGACATCCACAAGGAAGTCATAAATATACCAATAAGAAATTTGCTTGAGAGCATAGCACATGGCTAGATATGGTCTTATTGTATATAAATGAATTCCAACCACACGAACATCAAAGACATCACAACTAGAAACAAGAGATCATTGTTGGGATGCTTTGAGAAAGGAAACAAGTATCACAAGAAAGAATAAATAACATGCCATGATACAACCTACACAAGGTTGGTGCAAGAAATGTGTGCATGAAGTATATGAAGATACTTGTTACCGAGATAGCATTGGAAGGATGCAGAATATACCAATTGAAGGTATTAGATAGTAGTTCATTGAACATCCTAGCTTGACTCCAATAAGCACATGGTGACACCACCTTCCTTGTAAGTGAGCCGAGCATCCAATGTATCTCCAATTGTTCCTAGAACAACAACACAAACAAAATGGTACCCAAACTCATTGGGACCAAAGAGTTAGAGAACCAACAATACATAGGACAAACTCCACATAAATATGTGTATATAGATATGAAAATGAATTTCATGCACATCTCATCCAATTTGAGACTTGGTGGAGTTTCCCTATATATTGGGTCAAAGAAAGAAAGCATGCCAAAGAGATTACATGAAGTTAATATGCATGCTCAAGACTTTCAAGAACCGATACCAATTGACAAAGAAATACCAAGTGAAGAAAAGATACCAAATGAATAAATCATCACCTGGAGGAAATCAGCTGAAGGATACATCAAGGAATGAGATATCCATTGACACACGCAAAAAGAAAGATGTCAAACTCCCAAAAGAGAGAATGGTTCCAAATAAACCAAGTGCTCTACAAAGTTTCATGATGGCACAAAGTACCAAAAAGAAACGGTTTGCATTCCACCAACACACACTTGATAAGGATCACAAGGTGAGCATTCTAAGAAAAATAGGATAGCTCCCCCAAGCATTGTGCATTATAGAGAATTTGCATTTGAATACAAAAAGCACGAGATGGGATCACCACTTTCACTATATCTATACAAACACTAGACAAGCTCAAGGAAATAACAAGATCCACAAGTGGTATGGAATACAATGGGAGTTGATGCAATCCTAGGCAAGAGACAAGGCAAATAAAGCAAAGGCCAATGTAAAGATGATCAATAATTTCTACCACACATAAGTGAGTACCAATTGTCAAAAGACAAGAAGTATTTGGAAATAATTCCCGTTGGTAGATAGCAAGGATATCCAACATCATCTTCACACCAAACACAAGCAAATTGCAACTTGTAGAGCTAACATGCCACCTAGGAACAAGATAATTTACAATATCAATTCTAGGTGACAATATCTCAAATGTACACATTTTCTAGGCTTGTAATATGCACATAGCATATTACTCCCCCATAATGTGATACCAATAAAAACTTAACAAGAGGCAATAAGAGTATCCAACAAGAGATAATTAATGGACTATTTAGAATTTGAATTTCTCATGAGAAGACATACCACATAGTGACTAGATAATCTTGTAGTATCAATACTAGATGGTATTCCTCATGTACACACATTTATAGGATTGTGAGGTGCACAAAGCACATCACTCCCCCCACAATGGGATATTCCATTAATCTCTCACAAGAGCCAACTAAGATACAAACAAGATGTACAAAGGCTCAACGTACGACACACATGTACATGATGTGCAAACCAACATGCACATACTTGAGTAATCAAGATAAGCAATTTGGAGACACAACATATGCAAACACATGCAAGCAACAAAACCAAAACATGAAAAGGGGCAAGTAACTTTCAATGTAAACAATTTAAGTACAAGTTACCGCAAGGAGACACATTGGATACAGTATAGAAACTTGATAACCCAATTGACTTGGCTTGAGACAATAAGAATGATGAAGTCCCCTTAATTCTTCACAATGTAGCCAAGTCTCCAATGCCCTCCAACAACACCTATTGATCAAGTTTGAGCTTTTTGGTCCCCAACCAAGTTGGATCCTAAGAGGTTAGTCACAATAGGCTTGGCAACCCAAATGGTTCTTTGCTTGAAACAACTTTGAGTACCAAGAAACTTGGCAAACACATTGCCAACCTTATCCTTCCCAAGAGAATAGATATCATCAATAATAATTGGGTTGGATAAGTTACCACTAGTGCATGAGGAAGCAAGGTGACCTTTCTCACGACATAGGTAGCAACGTCTACTCTTCACTTTCTTATCACTTGATTTCTCAACTTGAGAAGCATTAGATTGAGTTTTCTTGGGAAGAGGCCTTTCTTCAACTTGACGTTGAGCATGAGAATGAACTTGTGGCCGCTTCCCTTGTTGCTTGTGACTAATGGCCTTCTTCTTCAAAGGGCAAGATCTAACATGATGCCCTTCAATTTTGCACTTGAAGCAAATGATCTTAGCCGAATTCTTGACTTGTTTTTGGCTCTTCTTCTTGTTGCTCTTGGACTTCTTCTTCTTATTGGAGTTGAATCCAAGTCCACCTTTATCATTGGGGGATTTTTGCACAATCAAGATAATGTTTAGTGTGGCCTTCCCTTCATGACACTTTTCCAAGTCTTTCTTCAAAGAAGTGACTTGGGCCTTAAGCTCTTTGATTTCCTCTACATGGTTAGTCTCAACACAAGCACTAGAGGAAGTATAAGCTTCATCATTAGAGCAACAAGGCAAGGAAAGCAATTCATCACAAGATGTACCAATGTTATGCATGGATGAATTACGAGGACTAGCACAAGGCAATATAGCATGTTGACTAAAAGTAGTGCTAGTATCCACATGAGGCTCACTGGATGTTACCTTAGCAATCATGGCCTCATGAGCTATCTTTAGCACATTATGGGATACTAGAAGGTCATCATGAGAGCTTGAGAGCTTTTCATGGCTTTCTTCCAATTTCCCATAATTGCTAGATAGCAACTCAAGTTGAGCCCATAGCTCAACATTCTCCTTCAAACTGGATGCTTCACAAGTAATAGAGTTAGTAGCACAAGCATCATCATTAACAACAATAGGAGAGGACAACTTGGCAAGCCCTTTTAAATAAGAAGCTTCAAGTTGAGCATGAGACTCGGTGAGTTTGATGAGCTCACCCGTGATGACCCTTGAGCCATTTTCGAGGTGCTCAGAATCCTCAAGGAGTCTAGCATGAGCAACTTCAAGCTTAGCATTTTTAGTTTTGAAATCATTGGCCACCTCAAGTGCTCTATCATGAGATTCCTTCATTCTAGATAATTCTAGAGCAAAGGTCTCCTCAAGAGATTCCTTGGTGGTTTGTTCAAGTTTAAGAGCTTGAGAGAGGTCCACGATCTCATTATCGTAATCACGCTCATGACATTCCATTTTATCAATGGTGACCTCATGCTCCTCGAGATAAGATTCCAACTCCTCAATGTATTTCTTGCCCTCAATGGCGATAGACATGATTTCCATGAAGTTGGAACGAGCAATTTTATTCTTATGAAGAGCTTTAAATATCATTTATCCCTTAATTTTTAAGGAAGCAACATTATCATTCTCTTCATCATTATCCTCATCATCATTAGCATTAACATCATCATCAAGAGACATATTGGGGTTCAAACTAGGAGATACCTTTGAAGCCTTAGCCATAAGGCAAAAAGCAATAGATGATGATGTAGGATCCCTTGAAGCAACGTTCAAGACCACATCTTGTTCCATGGAGTGTTGGGTTTCCTCTACATTGTTAGCACAACAACTCGAGGAGATACATGCATTTTTATCATGGCAACAAGATATAGCAAGCATATCATCATGAGATTTAGTCAACAAATTTCTACATGATATGCACGAACTATACACACAAGCATGAGAAACATGTAAGGTTCATGAAGTGTTAAAGTCCAAAGATGGAGCATTGCAACAAGATAGTGATGAAGAGTCATCAACGATAAGCACACTATCATCATTGCAATGACCAACACTACTCACCATAACATTACCTTGTGGCAATCCACATGTAGGTGAAGTAGAAGAAGTTGAGAAGGCAACACGGCCGGAGGTGGAGGGAGAACAATCATCCCCACAAATCTTGGACACACCATATTTATATTGAAGCTTTGTCCACAACTGATGAGCATCCCGGAACGGCATGAGTTGAAATATAAATACATTGCTCAAAGCATCGAAAAGCACATTAGAAGCTTAAGCATTGAGATAAGAGTTTTTCTCATCCTCTAAAGATAATCTTTGGGGATCCTTTGGAGGAGAAATACCCATATCTACAATTCGCTCTAAATTTGGGTCCATGACCCTAAAGAGATTAAGCATGTGAATTACCCAAACATCAAAATTTTGTCATCGAAACTAAGAGTGTCAGAGAATCCTAATCCCCTAGTCGACATCTTTACTCTCTAGGCGGTTAAGCCTAACAAAGAGAGACGAGGCTCTGATACCAATTGAAAGATCGAGGATGTCGCCTAGAGGGGGGTGAATAAGCGCTATAAAATAATTATGGTTTAGGCTTGAACAAATGCGGAATACCTAGCGGTTAATTTGTCAAGCACAAAACCTACAACAACTAGGCTCACCTATGTGCACCAACAACTTATGCTAAGCAAGATAAACAACTAAGTGATAGCAAGATATATGACAAGAAACAATATGGCTATCGCAAAGTAAAGTGCATAAGTAAAGGGCTCCGGTAAGAGATAACCGAGGCACGCGGAGACGACAATGTATCCCGAAGTTCACACCCTTGCGGATGCTAATCTCCGTTTGGAGCGGTGTGGAGGCACAATGCTCCCCAAGAAGACACTAGGGCCACCGTAATCTCCTCACGCCCTCGCACAATGCAAGATGCCGTGATTCCACTAAGGGACCCTTGAGGGCGGCAACCGAACCCGTAGAAATGGCAACCCTTGGGGCGGTCACCAAACCCGTACACTTTGGCAACCCTTGGGGGCGGTCACCGGAACCCGTCAAATTACTCGGGGTGATCTCCACAACCTAATTGGAGGCCTCGATGCTTGCCCGAAGCTTTACACCATAATGATTGAGCTCCGAACACCAGCAACCGTCTAGGGCGCCCAAGCACCCAAGAGGAACAAGCTCAAGGGTACCAAGCACCCAAGAGTAATAAGCTTCTCAACTTGTAACTTCCACGTATCACCGTGGATAACTCAAACCAATGCACCAAATGCAATGGCAAGGGCACACGGAGTGCCCTAGTCCTTCTCTCGCAAATCCCACCAAAGCAACTAATGCTAGGGAGGAAAATGAGAGGAAGAACGAAGAAGAGAAAACGAAGAACTCCAAGATCTAGATCCAAGGGGTTCCCCTCACTTGGTGGAAACGTAGATCTAGATCTCCTCTCTCGTTTCCCCAAAAAACTAGCAAGAATCCATGGAGGGATTGAGAGATAGCAAGCTCGAAGAAGGTCAACAATGGGGGAAGAACACGAGCTTAAAGGATAAGGTTCATTGGGGAAGAAGACCCCCTTTTATAGGTGGGAAAAAATCCAACCGTTATGCTCACAGCCCGCACAGAGCGGTACTACCGCTCGTCCTCACGGTACTACCGCTAGGGGTAGCGGTACTACCTCAAAGGGTCGCGGTACTACTGCTTGCGAGCGGTACTAAAAAATACATCGATGCCTACCACCGCTGGACTTGAGACGAGTTTTTGGTCCGGAGCGGAAGTAGCCATGGAAGTAGCCGCGGTAGTTCCGCTCCCAAGAGCGGTAGTAAAAAAATTACATCCCCTCCAAGCGGTAGTACCGCTCCCATGAGCGGTAGTACCACTGCAACTTTTTTAAGGACACCAAAACTGACACAACTTCTGCAAACGGACTCCGAATTCAATGAAACCAAGTTTGTTGGAAAGCTAGCGACAAGGGCTAACACAATCTTGATAGAAATAACAATAAGAATGAAATTATAAAAGGCACATAAGAAAATGGTGAGAACCCTTCCTCGAGTAAGACCGGTTAAACCTGCAACACCGAAAACGCAAAAGAAGAAGCATGTGAACTCCGTTTTCGATGAACTCGAGCTTGTCAAGAAGATGACCATAAAATCCAAATCTCCCACGGAGAAAACTAAACAAGAACCAAGAAAGATGATGCAAGCATGCAATGGTTTGAGCTCTCTACGAACGATACGATCAAGCTACTCACTTGAGAGCCCCCCTTGATAGTACGGTAATCGATCCTATAACCCGGTCTCCAAACTACCACCATGAGACCGGTAAAATAGAGAAACTATCGAGGCCAAACCTTTGCCTTGCACAAAGTCCACTTGAGCTAGATGTAGACGATCTTGACTTCCTCAAGTAGGACCACCTTTCTTGATTGCGTTGGCTCGGTGAAGACTAGTAGATTGCTCCCCCATACTCCATTATGGGTGAGCCACTTTTCGGCACATCTTCACAAGTCCATTGTCACCACAATGGACGGCAATCTTCAAGCACTTGATCTCTTCGTGATGCATCACTTGAACGTGCACACCGCAACCTAAACCCACAAAGAACTCTCACGAAGACCATGGGTTAGTACTCAAAGCATAATGGACAATGCTTACCATACCATGGGATCACTTGATCCCTCTCTGTACATCTTCTACGCTTTGTGAGTTGATCAACTTGATTCACTCTTGATTTAGTCTTGATCAGCCTTTAACCTTTCCAACTCTCTTCATTTGGATGATGCCTTGAAGGTAAGCATGAATGATCACACAATCTTCTTCTTCAAGACATGCTTGCAATAAGCTCAACTCTCACATGACCAATCTTTAGATAATTCCTTAATAGCACCTTGGTCAACACATAGACTCCTTGAAACCAACACATGGACTTCAAGAAATGCCTATGGACAAATCCTTCAAATATAACTCAATGCAACCATTAGTCCATAGAGAATGTCATCAATTACCAAAACCACACATGAGGGCACCGCATGTCCTTTCACACGTAACATGAAAGTGAAAGTTTCATTTTTAGTCAGCTATCTTTAATTCATAGTAATATGAGGAGGCTAAAAAGTTGGGTGGTGTTTGATGGAATAGTGTAACCGTTTCTCTGTTATGACTCTTCTATCGAGTCGACATTTTTTGATTACACATTTACTGTTCTTCAAGCGTCAATTTTTTCCGTCAGTCGATTCCGAGGCTAGGCGCGGAGCATTGAGCCGACGACATGACGCTTTCCGTGGGAGGCGAATTTGGGACAAGCCGGAGAGAGGGGGGGCTGATATTGTTAGCGAAGTAGACCCCGAGGTCGAGAGGTGCAAGTATGGGTAAGAGGTTGGGTAGTTCCTAGGTGCCAGAGAAGAGTGGGGTTTAGAAAGACAATCGGGGCGGTTGCGGACCATGAGGGAAGTAGTTCGTACATGATGAGGCAACGAAGCATCCTTACAGCAACATCGGTCGCAGGTTAGACTAATGATGGAGGGCAAGAAAAAGAAGATGACGATAATAAGGAGGGGCAGATCTGGGACGATGGCCATAGGAAGTCGATAGTCACGCTAGAATTTTTCAGGTGGCAGAACATTCCGTCACTCTGTGTAGTCGGATGTGCAGGAGCAAAATCCTAGTCGCCGCCACAGCTTTCGTACACGCTGCCACCTCGACCCCCATCCTCTTCCCTGTCTGACGGCCTCATCGACGGTAAGAGGAGTAGGGATTTGTCCGTATTTTTTTAGGTTTTGTTTCCCTGACGACATCGATGAGGTGGCTGCGGCAATGGCATGTTGGAATAAGATCTCTTCGGTCTCTCTCTACCTCGACGAAGTCCTGACCGACACCGACAAATGGCTTGTGAGAGTTTGTGTCCCCTAATCTGTTGATTTCCTTTCAGGTCTTGGGTTCCGGTGTCTCGAACCCTCTAAATTGGTGGTGCTAGATTACAAGTCTGTATTGCGTGGGTAACGTTGTCCATTATTTTAACTATAGTTTTCTTTATAAAACTATAGATTGCTGGCCATCGATTTTGTCTTTTACTTCGCCGTCGACATGTGCTCAGGTTTTTTTCTTCTTCTATAAAACTATAGACCCCAATAGCCAACGAACGTTTGCTGGGAGAGGATGACATCTCCGAATGGTTTTGATGATAATTTGTGTTGGCCAGGCATGACAATTTTAGTTAGCGAGTATGACAACTCCACTGCAATTCTGTATTCCATTAGAAGATTGCTCGGGCTTGCAGAAAACTGTCATATTTGCCATCCTTGCAACAACTAAAATTGTCATCAAAACATTTGTGGACACGTCTGAGTCAAAAGGCACTAAGGCAGCAACGCCCAAGTCCCCATTTTAGTCTCACCCGAGCTCAGCTCAGGATCCCAAAGCGGCACGACACGACCGTCGATTCAGAGCGACAGAGTCCGGTCGGTTCTTCCGACCATGGCGGCGGCGGCGCCGGAGATAAGGCACCGGCAGGTGGAGGCGAACGGCATCACGATGCACGTCGCCGAGGCCGGCCCGGCCTCCGCCGCGGCCCTCGCGGTGCTCTTCGTGCACGGCTTCCCGGAGCTCTGGTACTCGTGGCGCCACCAGATGGAGCACCTGGCGGCCCGGGGCTACCGCTGCGTGGCCCCCGACCTCCGCGGCTACGGGGGCACCTCCGTGCCGCCCGACCCCGCCTCCTACACCGCCTTCCACGTCGTCGGCGACCTCGTCGCGCTCCTCGACGCCCTCCGCCTCCGCCAGGTACCCGATCCCCCCGCCAGACCCCCGAGCCGCTAGATCGGCCTGCGGCGGCTGATTGACTGACTGACTGACGCGTCGGCGGTGAAGGTGTTCGTGGTGGGGCACGACTGGGGCGCCATCGTGTCGTGGAACCTCTGCCTGCTGCGGCCGGACCGGGTGCGCGCGCTCGTCAACCTCAGCGTCGCCTTCAACCCCCGCCACCCCTCCGCCAAGCCCCTCGACTACTTCCGCCGCGCCTACGGCGACGACTACTACGTCTGCAAATTCCAGGTGGGGAATTGCTCCTTGTCCCATGGCAATGGGCTATGCTTGGGCTGCCTTCTTACGAGTAATAGTTGTATATTCCTGCTGTAAATCCATCTATGCATCCACCAATATAGGATCATGTTTAAATTGCAGCATAGTTTTGAAAATGATTGGAGATTGAAGCCTATTTTTCTCCATCCACCAATTCCTGCTGCAATTTCCCTTGCTATGCTAGCACTTCCCTGTCTAGAGGTGGCTTATCAGTTTCTCTGTAAATTGCAGTTCATCACTTGTTTGTAAGGTGCTGCTAACATAAATGTTTGGTCAGAGATCACTGAATATATCGTATGTCTGTTGTATTTAGTATTTACAATAACTTGTGAGGTATTTATCGATGGTTTGAGCAACGCTGTAGACTGGTTGCATTTCTGCACCATCATTCAACTAGTGCTCCTCTGTCCATTTTTTATTTCAGTCATACTTTTCAATCCAAGTTTCGGACAACTGATTCCTTGGACCTGCCTTCATAAGCATCACATTGGTTTGCAGGAACCTGGATATGAAGCACAATTTGCTAGTCTTGACTTGAAGAGGTTCTTCAAAATGGCAATAACTGTTCAAACCACAGGTTCTTCTGCTATGTCCCTTAAAAAAATGCAGTCAAGCAACAAGCAAATAACACTGCCTTCTTGGCTCTCCGAGGAGGATGTCAGTTACCTAGCAAGTGTATACGCAAAAACTGGCTTTGCTGGTGGCCTTAATTACTACCGCTGTCTAGACCTGTAAGTCTTCTCGTTTTAGCAAGAAATCGGATAATCATCTGCACAATTCATCATACATATCACATTATCCTACACAGTACTGTGCATAGTGAACTTCTAAACCATCTATTTCTAGATGGACTGTGTTTCCGCAAGTCAATGATAGTCTACTAGATAGATGCAGCATATAACATCAGATTGTAATGTACTGATAAAATGAAACTAATGGCAAAAACTTTTTGTGTGTTCCAAGATCTGGAATAGGATTACATGACTAAGAGCGTATACCAATTCGTTTATGTTGCCTTTTAAGTAGATACCATGTTCGAGTGCAAGTGCCAGTATATCTTTATGATTATTATCATTCTCCTCATCATTTACTCCTGTACCAAGCATAAGCACTCAAAACCTCCATGGAATGCAATTAGCGATATACCATAATAATGATCTCACTTTTAGTCAAGGCCAGGAACAATTTGCCATGATTCATAAACCCTCCCCAGAATGATGTGCTGTGTAGACTATGTATACTACTAGTAGATTACAGATTCTAGATATATCGGTGGCACTGGCCATGCTCACAAGTCACGGCCATACATTCGCAATACATAGAGGATTGCATCATCTATCCACAATGCACCTTACATGCATCAGGAAATTGTGACCTCTGAAGATGCATATGCACAGGAACTGGGAGCTGATGGCGCCATGGACTGGAGCGAAAGTGCAAGTGCCGACCAAGTTCATCGTCGGGGACGGTGACCTGGCATACCATCACCCAGGAGTCAAAGGCTACATACACAAGGGTGGGCTCAAGAGAGACGTGCCCATGCTCGACGAGGTGGTGGTGATCAAAGGTGCCGGGCACTTCATCCAGCAGGAGAGAGCACAGGAGATCAGTGAACACATCTATGAATACATCAAGAAGTTCAGCACAGACCCGACACGGGAATTATCGAAATTGTGAGGTCATCTGTTGATGTACAAAGTTAATAAAGAGTATGTGGCCTTGAGACACTTGTAAGTTGTATGCAACTTGTATAACTTTCAAAGCCTGCTGGTTCATGCACTGAAATGCTCACGTGGATAGCATGAGCCATGGTTCTACACCTGTCGATATGTTATTTGATTAAGAGAATAGCATTTACAAGTTTCTTCACCAGTACCTCAGTTTCGTCGTAGCTGGGGAAAAACGATGATTTATTCAACATAAACTGAATGTGTATTCAGCAACATGTTGCAGAAAGATGGAGATTACAGCTTTATCTGACAGAAGCACAAGATACATGTACCAACAAATCTGTGGAAGTAATAGTGTGCTAGGGCATCAGGCCATAAATACTTCCAGCTTACAAGAATAGTACACATAATAGGTGACTACAGAATGGCGCGCCGAATTGCACTTGCGGACAATCGTGAGGACTGTGCTCTTGTTTCACTTCCAGACAGCACAAGTCGACGGGCAGATCAAATCCAACGTTACATTCTGCGGAAAGTGCAGATTGTTCATTGTTAGTCTCTGATAAACAGATTATAGCAATATAAAGCGTCTAGGTAGAACCAAGTAAAGGAGAAAGCGTCAGGTAGGCATTCATACCAGACAATAGTTTTCTTGCTTGCTACATCAGGGAGAAAATGTCCGACTGCGCCTCTGAACATCAAACTCGGCCTCGATGAGGCCAGTTATACCAGCTTTGATCTTCTGCCCTATCCGGACAGGGCCTACACCCTCAGGAGTACCTGCAGAGGACTCCCATAAATAACCCACAACAGATATCCACCGATGCACTAAAACAGTTCTGTAGAAAGGATATGTCATTACCGGTTAATATCACATCACCCTCCATCAATGTCATGATTGAACTGATATAGCTGATTAGGAAAGGAACCTTGAATATCATATCACTTGTAGGCCCTTTTTGCCTGAGTTCATCATCCACCTGGATATGGTTGCCCAATTCTCGTTGAGTGGATGTCTAAACTTCTACTACTACTTTAGGTCGCATTAAGTATTTTCATTACAAATTTGTATATTACCTTTAGCCAGAGCTCTAGATCATCGGGATTAGGGACAGCTGATTTTGGAACCTATTAAATGCGGAAACCATCATTGACAAAAAAATGAAAGTGAGAGTACATATTCATAATAATGGAATCACCTGTATCATTTTAAGTCACAACAAGTATTCTAGCCTTTTTCATGCCATTGACTTATTTCCTAGTACTCCTGAGTTATTTATGTCGTGAATGATATCAGTACATATTCCATTGGCTTTCACTAAAGAGTGTTCAAAAACGGTTTGGAGTGAACACAAGAAATAGGCTAGTGCAAGTTCTTCCGTGATTGCAAACTGAGTGGCTTAAGCTAGTATGAAGAAAAATGAACTGCAGTTTCCACAGTTGATCTCAAACCGTTGCTGAGCTCCCTTAGTTTCAGTCTAACTTCAATATGATGTTTATGTGTGTTTCTCATACACAAATATGTACAAATGGGAAGACAAAAGTAACAGTTCACAAGCCACCTACTACACCAGTCTTTGGAGGAAGAGAGACATTGGCTTACCACTGCACTAATTGGAGTAAAGGTATCCTGTGCTTTAGCCAAAGTCCAAGGAAGACCTGTAGACTAAGAGTTCATTCGTTAAGTAATACCAAAACGTTTAAGATAGAAAATATCTTACACTAACAGAGAGTGGGTTATATTGTTTGTTCTTCTTTCTTTCTTTCTCTTTTTGCAATGAAGGGGACCGTGGGTTATTTACAAGGTCATGTTAATCAATTATTTACGACAGGTTTGCACAAAATATACCCAACCATTATGTCAAATTTGGTAGGTGGAAGAAGATAAAAAGATGTAACACAAACAATTAGCCCCAACAAAAATATATGGCTTGTGCTCTATGAATTGGTACACAAGATGCAACTTCTGGGAGTGCAATGCCAAGTTTGTTGCTGGTTTTATTTATGCATAGCTGGCCTGATCAGTCAAAAGAAGAAACTCCTAAGACAACAACGTGCAACTTTTTGCTGAATTTCTTTCTTAAGTTCAAGTTTGAATACCTTTTCTGTCTTTTGAGTTTCAAGTGCCACCAGGAAATGGAAGATGCACAAACCAACAATAAACAACAGCTAGAATAACACCAAAGGAAACTACAAGTGTTAGTGCACACCTTAGCTACAGACTGAAGGTCCCTTGCTGTCATGTCCAAAGCAAGCGCATAACCTGGAAAAATAGATGATGGAAGCAATTATGTCAAATTTATCATGTCACTGGTGAAAAACCTAAATTTATTGCCTCAAACATTTGATGCTCTCTACATTGACAAGAAACACATGGATAGACTGAACCCCAACCTGGTCGTTATTCAGGAGTAAAAGAAAGAGAAGAAACTCACTCAAGACTACACCAAACAAGTATATCCATGAGTAGTTGAGTATTCGTATCGTATTTCGGAAAGAGAATACATCCAGGACATGAAAATGCGATTTGGATCGGGAATTAATGTGCTAATAAGTTATTGTCATCTGCCTGACCATGGCAATCGGCGAAATAGGCATTGCATAAGCATGTTGACCAAGCGAAACAGATTTCCTACTCCAAACTCCACATTTGCATTTCCAACCGAGCTTATCGAATACGAAGAATTAGTACAGAGTAATTATTTGGAATTCCTAATTCATTGCCTCACTCTGCTTACTTAATTTACCAAACTGATGCTATTGTCGAACTGAAGCTCCAACATGCATTTGCAGCATGGGGAATATCCTAATTAATTTTCAATCAAACAAAGTGATATCAATTGCCACCAAATTCTGCAATTACAGCATCAGGGTGAATTCTGTCGACCAACAAGGGAATGCAGAACGGACATCTGATCAGTATCAGAGTGAATTCTCCCTGACCTACTGCCCTGTCTGATAATTTCCTCAGATCAATTGTCGAGTGAAACACGGTTGTTAAGAATGGCAGGTAATCGCGTAGGGGGAGGCAGAGGCGGGGCACCCCCTAACTGCAGCCCCTGGTTACCTCCGACGAAGTCCATGGCGGAGGCCTCGGGCACGTCGCGCGCGCGCCGTGAGATGACGACGGCGAGCTCGACCTCGTGGTGCAGCGACTCGAGCGGCTCGGGCACCTCGACGGCGGCGGTGGCCACGCCCGCGTGGAGGAACGACGAGGTCGGCTTGAGGAACAGCACCGGCTCCTGCAACGAGAACCGCGACGCGCACGCCGCATCAGAGACCGCGCGGGAAGAAGAAGAAGAAGAGGAAGAGGAAGGGCGCCTCGGGATCGGAGGGGGGTCGGTCAGGAAGGGGGGCGTGGACCTTGGGGACGGGGTTGCCGAGCTCCTTGGCGTGGGCGACGTAGTTGCGCCCGACCCCGACGATCTTCGTGCTCGCCGCGAGGAGCCTCTGCGCCGCCGCCGCCATGGCCGGAAGAGCTGCGACTTGGGAGCTGGGGATGGGGCGCGACCTCGACTGGAGGTGGTAGACGACCAGAAGCAAAGGACTGCTCAGCGGAAGGCTCCGTGACAAACGAGACAAATGGGTCCAGATTAGACAGAGGAGGCCCATACGAGGGGAACCCCTGGGCCTCGGCCCTTGATTGAATCTTTATCAAACTATACACGAGAGCTATGTCTTTAGACTGCTTTTTTTAGAGAAAAGACGCAGCCGAGGTAGAGAAAAGGCTCGATCCTTGCCCAGCTTTGAATTAACAAAGCCAACAACCAGCCAGGATTACAAGATTAGAACATTACAGGGAAGTAAACAGTAAAACAAAAATAAATGATACGAGGTACAATGTGGAACAGACACTAAGGCAGTGACAACCCCAGGCGAGAGCTTAAAGCACCGATGCCAACATCCACCGCAATGCCATCACGGCAGACCAACATGTATGTGAGTAGGAGGCACATCGCTCTAGCATCGTGTCGCTTACTGCATCCGGAGGACCAAACAGGGGCCGAACATGGTCTGTCTCTGTCGCCGGAAAGGGCCACTACCCTTCACCCAGGCTCGATGGGTGCCACACCGGCGGCCGGTAGAATGGTTCCCAGAACCCATAGCCATGGTGCACAAGCTGTCAAATGGAGATACATCAGAAACAGACCCGCAAGCAGCAACAGACCAACAACCACCCAGGCACCATCGTCGACAACGGGAAGACATCACGCCGGACGAGAGCTGTCAGTCAAAGGTGCAGCCATGGAGCAGGCCAAAGGGGCAACCAGGAGCACCGAAGGTCCATGTTGCTGGAGATAAGAGCAAGCCAACAGCGCCGCCGCCAAGCCACCACAAGTCCCCCAACACCTAGCAGATCCCGACCGACGCCTTCAGGAAGGGGCACGACACCGCGGAACGTTGTCAGCCAAAGAAAGGGGCCAAGGGATTTCTCCCACGCTCAGGGATGGGGGTGGGCAGGGGAGGATCTTCACCGGAGCCTCCAAGGAGGGGATCGGCACCCAAAGGTGTCGACTTCGATGTGGCCGCCGCGCCGACCAAAAGTTTCCTCCGGATCCACACCCTCCCACCAGATCCATGGAGCTAGCACATGGGAAGGACGACCACAGCCACCGGGAGACGGAGCCGGCGCGGAATGGAGTAGATCGGGCGAAGGACGGAACAGCTCCAAGATCCAGTGGAAGGCCAACACGGGGCCACCGCCCACGCAGCCAACGACCGCCGCCCCTCGCCGCCCGCATGGCTGAGGGATGACCCACCTGCACCCGCCGGCACAACCTGCCACTCCGGCTACGCCGCGTGCCACCGGCCGGGGCCGCTGCCCCGGAAGCCGAAGCCCTCTATGCGAGGTGGAGCCACGAAGTCCCCGTCGCCACCTTCATCGGTGATGTGCCCGCGCCGAAGCTCACCTCCGGCGGCGGC